>NC_068356.1:135883774-136030889 GCF_020536995.1 Dreissena polymorpha | reverse complement strand
CTGCAAAATGCAACTTCCATAACGCAAAAAATAACTTTAATAGAAAAATCCAAACTCGAAACAGACAAAACAAATTTGTACATCATAGAACAAAATATAACGCTGTTCGAAGAAAAGCAAAATAAAGACATAAGATGAATGAAAGCACGCGGTTATCTAACATTGCAAAAACACAACCAAAAAACTTTTGGAAAACACTAAAAAATGCAATAAACCGTATAATAAATATTGATCAAGCGCACATGAACGAAATGTTTAATAATTTAAATGACTTAATCGGAAAAGTTCCATGTGATAATATAGATAATGAAATAATGCACAGAATTCAAATGGACCATAAACCGAACATGACAATCTGGATCGCCCCGAAATTCAGAATCAGGCAGGTTATTAGAACAAACAAAAAAATGGCAAATCTAGTGGACCCGATAATATTTCAGCTAAAAAAATTAAAACAGCATATAATTCTATTAAACCGTACCTCACAACTATTTTCAACAACATTTTTGATACTGCACAATATCTGAGAGCTGGGGAATTGGTTACATCACACCAATATTTAAAGGCGGAGACCCGAGCGATGCAAAAAATTATCGCGGAATAACACTAAATAATATCTTATCAAAGATATATTCTCAGATTCTTTTAAACAGACTGACCAAATGGTGTGATGAAAATAAAATTATATCTGACTTCCAATTTGGTTACCAAAAAGGAAAGAGCAAGTCGACCGTATCTTTATATTGAACAGTATAACAACAAAGTCTTAAGCTTTGGTCAAAAATATATTGCGTTTTTATTGATTTGCTAAATGTTAGGACAGTATAAAATCGTGCATTACTATGGCAAAAGCTAATTAACGCACACATACGCTCTAAAATGGTTTCTGCACTCAAAGCCAGTATTCATCAGTAAAATCAGCCGTCAGGCTAAACAATAACATATCCGAATACATCAATTCATACTCTGGTGTTAAACAAGGCGACCCGTGCTCAAGCTTTCTATTGCAATGTTCGTCAATGAAATTAATGAAAATTAATTCTAATTGAAGGAATCATTTCGATCAACGATATAAAATCTTTTTCATTGTCTTAACCCGATGATCAAGTCCTATTTTCGACTTCGACCAAATCAGCCCAACTAATGTTAAATGACCTTGAAAACTATTGTTTGAATTATATTATATATATTATATTTATAATTATTAGTATTATAAATTATATACTACTACTACTACTACTACTACTACTACTACTACTACTACTACTACTACTACTACTACTACTAATATATACTACTACTATAGTAGTAGTACGTAGTAGTAGTAGTAGTTCTATAGTAGTAGTGTAGTAGTAGTAGTAGTAGTAGTACGTAGTAGTAGTAGTAGTAGTAGTAGCAGTAGCAGTTAGAAGTAGAAGTTTTTGTAGTAGTAGTAGAAGTAGTAGCAGAAGTAGAAGAAGTAGTAGTAGTAGTAGAAGTAGTAGTAGTAATAGTAACTATAGAAGTAGTAGTAGATGAAGAAGATAAAGTAGCAGTAGTAGCCGTATGAGTATATTTACAGATAACACGAACTTTTGCAAACAAACACAAACATTCACATCAATGTTCAGTGAAAGTAAAATCGACTAAAGCGATGTGCATGTACTCATATAGCCACACAGCATATCCTGACTATGAGCAATACTTTCGAAAAGTATTCCTCATATCACATTAAGCTGACACTGATCATATTAAATTTACATCTTTACCTTAACCATCTGTGTTGCGTTTTATAAGAATAAGAGCGAATAACAGCAAACGTCATCAACTTGCATACAATAATACAGCAATCATCAAAACTCCACACAATAATTAACATGCAGATAACAGCACATTTGGATGGATTCGATTTTATTTAAATTGGAAATAGATTAAAACATGCTTCGAATAGCATCGGAACGTCGTTCGCGTTGTAGTACATCTGAAATTATGAAGTGTCTGCATTAATATTGCCTCATATGATGAGATGTAGCGCCTAGCTGTGCATTCTGATTTGAACGTCTGATGAAAGTTTTAGCGCATATCTGTACATTCTCCTATGCACATCTGATGAAGATCTGGTGCATATCGATGAATTCTCTTTAACATCTGATCAAGACCTAACACATCGCTATGCACTTCGTTTTGCCCATCTAGTTAAGATCTGATGCATATTTATGTCTTATTTTAAACATATGATTAGGAACTAGCTCATATTTATGCATTCTGTTTTTAAAATCTGATGAAGATCTAGCGCATATCCATGCTTTTTTGAACATCTGTTGAATATCTTGTGCATAGCTGTGCTTCCTGATTTTAACATCTGATGAAGATCTGACATCTTACAGCCAACTTCACACATCTAAATTTTTGCCAATTCAATATTTCTTTTTCAAAGTTACTTCAATTGCACTTATCCTGTAAAATTATCACAATTTTAATTGGATTTGTATTTCAATATAGTACATTTCAGAGAGAAAATTACATCAATTGGTTGTTTAAATAACTATCTTGTTAATTTATCCCTGAATGAATAATTTGAAACAAATTTACAATCATGTATGTGTGTTGTTTTTTAATCGAAAATGACATAACTTGAAATCCCAAACACAAATTAATACCTTAACAAACATAGTACCTGTATCGGTTTTGATCGGTATTAAATTGTACATAGGGATTCACTTGACAAGTTAAATTGCAGTTTCTGCTTACAAAGCCAAGTTTTCAGAATGTTTATGTAACCTATTTATCCATGGACAAACAAGCAACGGACTCCTTCTGGTCGAACGCAAAAACAAAACAAATCCTATTCTAATTCAAACTTTTGAAAGAAGTGCGTCTGATAAAGGGTTGG
This sequence comes from Dreissena polymorpha, assembly GCF_020536995.1. Taxonomy (NCBI): domain Eukaryota; kingdom Metazoa; phylum Mollusca; class Bivalvia; order Myida; family Dreissenidae; genus Dreissena; species Dreissena polymorpha. The sequence goes on along the minus strand of NC_068356.1, from coordinate 136,028,017 downwards.
TCATAAGTTTGGTCTTCGTCTACAACCGCGAGGAGTCGAGTAGAACTTATTGGTGTCAGGAGTGTTGATCTTTTTGTCGGACTTTCCAGTCCCATGCTGTCGGCGTCGTATAATCAAGAAAACAACGAGGTTTAGGACACCTACAAATAGAACCCAACGATACAATAAATATGGTATAAATAACGTATCAAGTTAATTAAAATGACAACAAACAAGCATTTGAAGTCAATATTCGTATATGAGCATTTCGCTTATATTCAATAAGAAAACAATTATACAACGTAGATACTTATTAAATTTCGATCTCTGTAGTTGCAACATGGCATTAATAGTACAAAATTTCACGAAATAACCGTAAGAAATAAAACGATTGATACTTTATTTAAATATTAGCTAAATATATTGTTTACCTCCAATGTTTGAAAGTATATGACAACAATGAAATATAATGGCTGTGGGACCTTTGCCGTGATTATGTTCCATAGTCCAAAGAGGCTCAAAGCCCCCCCACTGGATGAAGAAGGCCACCACAAACAGCAACATGGTCTGGGCCGCACGGTATACTGGCCTTTCTAGAAGTGCACTGGTTTTCCAAGTGATTGCATTATTATTTCTGTCTCCTGACGTATTCTGAGCCATGTCAGAAAGTAGAGAACGGCGTTAGTAGAAAAGATGAGAAGTATAGGTACAGTGGTGAACCACATCTGGGCTGTACTGCCTTTCACTTCATCAAAGTAACCAGCTGTGAAAAAGAAAAGTATAAATAATAAAAGCAGGACGAATTTTTCGTATATGAAAAATTTGGAATATGTTTATTATTTCCTACTTACGATGTTCCGTTTGGACCAAACTGTTTCAAGTCCTGCAGCTATTGTTGCACCGACAAACGGAGCGCCGAATGTCCACAACAGGAGACGCCAGTCTCTCGTTCCAAACTTGATTTTTTTGTCCGTTCTTATTAAAACAAAAGCATTTATTGCAATAATGTTCACAGCAGCACCTGTGCCAGAGGTAAATCTACTAACATGAATCCATAGAATTTACACAGACCTCTAGGGTAAACATGGCTTCTTGCAATCAATATGTGCATGTGGTCAGAAAAGTGGGACATATTGACAGTCCATCACACATAGCCATGTAGACCACAAACCTGTCACTTTTTGACCAACTCGAGAAAAAACGTTCGGTAACTCTTGCTCCAGAAGGACAGAAACAAGGGTTACGACTGCGCACGTGAAGCTCGTGGACGATGCATATTATTGCGGGAATGTGGATCCCGCTAGAATGTACCGTCGGATATCCCGTATAGCGCGATGTCATAGCCGTCTCGAAGGTGAGGGAGTTGTTGTGTTTTCATTTTGTAAACGTTTTTTTTCCCAACAGAATTAACAGTTTCAGAAAAATTAATGTTCTCTTATATTGATATTTGTTTGAAAAGAAACTCAAAACTTGTATAGATGCACTGTAATATAAGTTAAATTTGATATTTCTAAATACAACTGTTCTTTAGGTTAACCGATGTTTTAATACTCTGTTGTTAACTTACTCTAAATCACTGAGAATCTCACCTTGAGGTATTTTAAAAAGCTAATAAACACAAACAATAGATTCTTAATTATGAGCTCCACCTTCCGATCATGTAATAATAACATGTTTGCTATTCATATGGCCTTTTTTGTATCCAATCCATTTTTAACAATACCAATTAACCATTGTATTCAATAATGAATAGATATACGAGAAACTTCACTACTAGCTTTACCTCTTTCGTTATGATGCTAGAACCGGACTACTTTTTTATGTTAGTACACATTCGGCTGACTTTTATGGGATGTTAGCTTGTCCCGGAAGAAAGAAATTAACGAACTCGATGGGTTGCGGATATTGGAAATTTGATTGGTTTGATTGACCAACCTCAATGAACACAAAACAAATCTCTCATCTTTTCAAAAAGTCATACGATAATTAATTGAATTTAAACATATTGTTCTATTCCTGAGGCTTGATTGTCGTAAATCGCAATGTCATTCATATATAATCATGAGTTTTAGCGGCACAGGACTACAACGTTACCAAGAGTCAGTGATATCAGCATAGCTTGAGCAATTTCATAAATTTCTTTAACAGTTGTACTTTGATGAAGTATGAGCTAGGGCTTAATTTGTTCTTTTATGTTTTATCCTTGTTTGAGTTTCATTGTTTTTGTTGAAAGCTAAAGTTTTTTTCAGAGTATCATAACTTTTATTAACTGTTATTAAAAACTGTTCAGCCTGATGAACAATCTCTGCACACCATCCAGGATCGAACTAAAGGAGGGAGCAATGGATAGTCTGGGGAGATTTCTCTTTTTTTCGAAAAAAGACGTTTTTCCTCATTTGAAAGGGTCCCGCCACCATTTCCCTTTCGGTAAAAAACACTGTGTAATCAATATCATTTACAGAACAGTTCCATTTGCAATCGATATATTAACTTCCATTGTATGTTACATTTAATTTTCTTTATTTTCGATTATTTCGTTGCTTGTGGCTTAATTTTATTTTTCACTTTTGACTATGACCTGCTGTGGACGTAATTTTGTTCAGATATAGAAAAACGGCCATTTGCAAATATGATCATATTTGTTCGCAAGATTGCAAATAACGGTCGCGATGAAAATTTGTTGCTTCTTTATAGTAACGATATGTAATATTTAATCGTCTATACCGTCTTAAAGTGTAGATGCGATATTTGATTTCAACCTGTCTACTGAAAAATAATAATGCGTGTCTTGTTTTGTTCATATTTATAAAACAAAATCGCATTAACGATAAGTATTATTCACTTTTTTTGCTTCAACTTGTCGAGGAAAACATCCATTGTTTGGCATAAACGTTGTCTAATCATATAATGGATTATTTCATAATTCAACACGTATTGTTCTGTATATTTTACACAAATTGTGTATGTGTGCATTTACATATGCAATTACTCATTACCAAGCTCACAGGTCCATTTTTGTTTTTCATTATATATGTGCATTAATGTTATTAACGAATATCATTTTTAGTATATAGATATTTGAAGAGCGCTGGGAAATCAACCGCTGAACTTATCTCGCTATGGATGAGACATGAGGGACTCCTGTACGCATTAGCAATATATTAGGGTAATGAACTTTGCTCATCAAGGTTTTATGATAAGTGTCGGGAACCGTGTAAAAATATTCGCTGCAGGCAGATAATTGTTCACGCCTGACTTTTAACAATTTGACTGGAAGCAATATAACAACCTGACAAATAAAATGGCTATATTCCTGCGAGATATAGCCTCTTATAAAATCGCATTACAAAATTGTTTAGTGAAAGACCTCTATGTGTATTACAACATAAAAAGCTAAGATAAACACGTTCACGATGTACATTACTAAAGTTCGATACTACAAAACCCAAGTATTCAATACAGTACATGGCTCTGATAGTATTAACTATTCTTGTTCCTTGGGGTTAATACTTACCATACAAATAGCACAATTACAACGGCTTTGAACTTGCTTAACCTATATAACCAACACATACACACATTTTCAAGATCGACATTGTCCATGCCTTAACCGCTTGGAGACTTTTCTAACGCAACACTTTTCAAACTTAAATATCTCTGTTAAGAGTTAAGATGTTGATTTAAAATCTATAATGTGATTATTTGACTAATTTCTGAGCAAGCTCATGATAAAATTATTCATTCGTGACGATTGAACGCATAAGCACGTGTGGTGCGTATAGTTTCGTCTTTTCGCACGTGGAAATGGTGTGAAACGCAATATTATTATATATTAATTTCGATTTCATAATTCTTAGTGTATTCGTCCTCCAGGAAAACATTAAATCAATTAAAAAAACATATATGGCTCATGTGAGTATTCAGAAGCGCAGCTGCGAATTTTGGAAAATTGCATGCTACACACCCCACGTGATAAAGCGTTCTATTATCACGGATGAATGATATTATCGTTAGCTTGCACCAAGTCTAGTCAAATTATCACATCTACACTTTTGAATGAAAATCTTTACTTATAAGAGAGATATTAAAGTTTGAAAAGTGTTGCGTCAGAAAAGCCTCCAATATATCTGCTGGTAACCTGCAATTAAATATTCATATAAGCCATACATATAACATCAAGTTTTATGTTATCTTGATGTAAGAAACCCACACTAAATGATAACTTGAACTTAATGTATAATAATAGTTCCATGATTGCGTTTAAAATATAATAAACCATGCAGGAACAGCCTTTTCCAGAAGAAAGTAGATGTGCGATTTATGTTATAGTATGGAATATACTTATTTAGATTGATACAATTATTTGAAGATGACTCAGTGTATTAAAGCTCTTTTGTTTTGATTTGAAGTACAAGAGGAAGTATTTAAGTTTAGGTACATGTTTGTATATTACATGTTATTAGTTCCTTTGCTACCCATGAAACGTTTTAAACTGTTTACAACGCAGTAAAACAGTTATTACCTTTTATATTTTTCATTACAAGCAGTACGTTTCAATTCAACTATACAATTGCATGCGCGCTTTCAAATAGTCAAGCGGTTAAGGAGAGTATCAGGAGATCACACATTCCTAAAGGATGTTTTAACAAGCTGTATTTTTGAAAATGAAAGACACTATCCGGTATGTAGGCAAAGTTGCATAAACATGAGCTGTAAACATTCTTGAGGGACATCAAAAAGTGTTATATTTATAATTGTGAACTGATTTGGAGCTTTGATTACTTTTATTGAAACTTATGCTTATTCAGATCGATTGAATCTACTGAAGTAATATCGTGGAATATCATCATATTAACATTAATCATGACAATATTTTTGCCATACAAATAATGTATTCTAAAAGTATTTGATTGATGAATAGAGACATACAACGCAAGGAGAGAAATACTTAAATTCCACAGTGTAATACTAAGGGATATGCTATGAATTACTTTATGATCTTAGTGTACTTGCCTAAACGTTACAATAACAATCACACTTATTTTTTGACTGTCAATCCAAAATACCATGAATGCGACTACAATTATACTATAATTCAAAAATCGTGTTATACAGAATGAAAATCTAGGTGTTATAACTAATAAATAATGAAATGTATCTCTACAGACGTAGCTTGCTTTTTGTAATACACACCACATACAAAATGAATTGATGTAGATAATTCAATCAGAAACCGAACGATTAACTCTTGTAAATATGTTTTACAATGTATCTATGGTATCTGCTCGAGGAATATGCCTGCAATTTTGTTTATTGATATATCCATTTTCTTTGCAAAGTTTAACATAATTCTCCGTAAGTTTTTTTAATTGCAAGATAAGGAAGACAGCAGTTCTATAGTGATACCTATATTGATTGATTGCATTCATTAATATGTTTCCTCAATATTTTGTCTAAGTTTACAAAAGTTTACAGAAGAGAAATTGTGTTTTACAAAGTGAAACGTATTTCTGCTACATGTCATATTTAATTGTTCTACTTGATTGCACAAACAGGGTACACTGTGCAAATCTGATCTGTTTTATTACATGATTAACATGTAATGTAATGAGCCATTTATAGTAGCCATATATACTAGATAATTAGTTATGGTATGTGAATAATGCAGATTATATATAATTGTTATTAAATATATGGTCTAAATATCAACCCTGTTGTTCTCCAGATTATTTAAATGCCCCACAACCAGTCACACATGATTTTACTACGTTTAAGAACAATTATCTGCGGTATGGTAGTTTCACTACAAAGGTTTCAAACCTTACATGCTTTTAATGCGCTTTGTAATTTACCTATACGGTTAACCTATACATGTGGTATATTCTAATTTGTGTTGTATTGTGCTTTTAAATACCATTAATTATTTTGAACATTTAAACGACAAGAGAAGGCAAATATTCATTCAGACTTGCACAGTAATATCTTAGGTGAAGAAACAACATTACAAATATTATTTCTTTACACCAGAGTTTCTTTTTTCCCAATCTGGTTAATGAAATAAGTTCAACTATATTCGTTGTATTCAGCAATTGGTTTAATTTATAAAGTGTGTCTAGTATTATAACATTTATTGTATGTAGTTTCTTGTCATATCAGCGTGTAAAGGACATCTACAAACAAAATGAAACTCATTCTAAACATCTAATTCGTTTCAACAAAGGTAATTGTTCGTGTCGTGGTATATTTGTACCAGCATATTTTCAAGTTTGAATTATAAGTGGCAGACTCGAAACAAAATAAGCAAAATACACCTTCGGCATCGTGCATTGGCGTTTAGATAAGTTTGCATACAAGAGGATAAATTATATAAAGAAACGATGATCGGTACTAATTGCAATTGTTCTTCTGAACTTTGATTTGATTTTATATCGAAATATGTATATAATAAATTTTTTACACGTGTTATATAAATTCATTAATATTTGACAAAATCGTATATACTCGCTTCAACATCCCTTTTATCAGAAAGCGTACTATTCCAATAATAACAAATTAAAACTGCCCGATGAGAACATTTAATATTTACTTATATGCTTGTGATCCTGAAATTCGCGTTGAACACAATTCCGTTTCCTTTTTAGTATTTCTTACACCTTCTTTGTAGCAGAGAGAAAATCACGAATGCTTTAGGGTTTCGCTCCTCTTGACAAAAGGGCATTATTGTAAATCTCGCTAAAAATTTAACAGGGTAAAATGCTGCTTTGCGTTTAACGTTTTCAAATATTTCCTTCCAATCGACGACAATTGACTAAGTATACGATTTATTTAAAAAAAAAAGAAAAAAAAATGTCATTAATACTTTGTAATTTGTGTTTGTTATGTAACACTCATAAAATCGTCTTATAAATTGCGTTGTGGTTAAGTTATATGTTTTGAAAGCCTCGATACATACATGTATCGGTATCCAACACTCGCGAATAATTTTCAGTATAATTTGTATATGTTATGAACATTTTGTGAATTAACATGAGCAAATTGAAGGGGTTAAAGGTCCAGACAATAGTTTTTTGCATCAAATGTGTGTTTGGATTATCAATTCCTATATGGTAGCTTAAATTAAGAAATTGTGCATGATTCTATCTGTTTGATGTTTTCTTGTTTTCGAATGTGGACATACATACCATATTGTAAGCCATGCTAGGTTAAGCATTCTATTTCAAGCTTTATGTGGTAGGTCGTACGTCTATATGATTAAAATTGATCATTCCAAGCCGTTGACTCAAGTTTAATTAATCTACGTTTGAAGCATGTGCTTATTCAGTGTCTGATGCGGTTGTACTGTGTCAGGCGGTTTGGCAATTGGTATCTTGCCGTTAATAAAAAAACGCGTATTATAAAAATATATATTGACTGCTACGCAGCTCCAATTTAATTGTGTTTATATTTTAAGATTAAATTTACTTACTAAATGATTTTAATTCATATACTGCTGTCACAACTAAGATAACTATTGATATGTTTTTGTACAGTGACGTTAAATTAAAAAACATTTACTACATGTTATATAATTATTGATATGTGTTTTTACAGTGATGTTAAATAATAAACAAATTCATATTTACAACAGAAACATTTATGGTAACTGTATTTTTAGTACAAGTTCTCTTTTATTCCTAAATTGTGCATGCACATGATCGTTGAGTTTTTCATGAAGAACACATACCTTCATGTATCAATATAAAGAAGTGAAACTCCAGCTGCTGGAGCAGTATTGAATTCTTATAAAAACAATTAGTTGGTCCTATATTTAAGTCAAGTGACCGATTGCCCAAACAATACAAAACAGCACAATACAGCACAATACAACCAACATAAACACAAGTTGCATCTTCACACATGCCTATATAAACTAATGTTCAATATCTATTTTGCATTATAGTGCAATCCTTTGGACGAAGACATGTATAGCAAGCCGTTCACACTCTGCATTTAAGAGTTTTTAAAAGGTAGTCGAAGAACGGAGCTTCGAGATCGATTAAAATTTGCCCTGAAAAGTAAAACGTTGAAGCGATAAATGTCAAGAAGTGACTGTATACATTTTAACTGAAGCCTTTTTCTGCCCAATTGTTAAGTATCATTATCGTTGTACAGTGGTTTTAAAGTAATGATATCAGACTTGGATGCGTGTTACAATAATGTTCGACCCAAAACAAAACGTTCATATTTAACTATCATTTTGACCTTATTTCAACGCAGCATGTAAAATGTTCATAGAAGTGATACTTTTGGCATAACAATAAAATAATAAACAAAATAATGTGTCGATATACCTCTGTGGGTGGTAATTAAAGAAATGGACGCAATACGAACTTGTTATGGTCACTCATTGAGATAATGTTCAATCCTCAAAAATAATTCAATAAATGAATAGGTATCGCACCGAGTAATTATAACGCGTTGTGCATTTAATAGATATTTATATATGTATTGAACATGTGAATATGTATATGCTATATAAAACAGCTTAGTATTTATTAAGACAAAGTTACCAACGGACAACGTTAAAATCTGAAAAGATTTGCAAATGTACTTATTCTGGCACTGCAAAGAGCAGTGTTACCGATCTGATCACATTAGTAAATCTTGTTTTCTTACTGTTTCATATGCGCTCTTTTTTAGAGTAGTTCGTTTAAACATACTCAAACATACTCAAATTTAACCATGTCAGTGTAGGCCATTCACAAACAAGCAGGAACAAAACAGAAAAAAAACTTCTGCACACCAGCTTCAAAATATATGACTCAAAACATTTTCGTTTGCGTGTGTTCATTGGCAGGAAGGTAAAATAAAAGTATTTTACAAATTCCATTATTCATTATGTATCCCAGATTCAAAATACGTGTGGTCATTTGAATCATTTGCATGCATACAACTTGTAAGTACTTTTTACACATTACTTGTCACTGAATCTTCTTTTGCAAAGATGGCTGGGGTGAACAATAATTGAATCACGTGAAAAACAAACAAATAATACACCAAAGGATCCGATTATGATGGTGTATGTTCATATATTAAACTAAATAAAGCATGATATAATTTGTATCATTTACCAAATCATAACGATTTGAATGACACGGGAACTTTTAATAAATAAAGACACATACATTAAATTGCATATAAAAATGATGTTCGGTTATAGAAATAACATATTATAAAATTGGATAACTTGTTACAAATCTTAACAAGAAGGTATACAGCCCTAAGGCGCCCAGCTAAGACCCGATGGACTAATGATCAAATTGTGCGTACAATTACTTTTGGTTTTTCGTTTTGATGGCCTATCGGAGAGCATATTCACAGAAAAAAAGACGATAAAACCTACGTGATATGAAATCATCCTCATTTTTTACCTTGCGAAAATTATAATATAATAGGTATACAATGTACCACAATTGTATCGTATCGTTACGAAGAGCTTTGATCTTGGTGATCGTGTTGATCATTGAATTTCATTGACCGCATTGACATGTGTTCGTTTGCGGTTGCAAAACAGCGAGGACATAGAAAAGGCATATCTAAAAACCCATTTTTCTTAATTGGAACGCTCTTAACGGACCTATGTAATCGTAAACGGGTGACGCATGGACTTTTGTATCGGGAATAGATCACAAACGGGCGCAAAGCAATTTATCTTCACGGATGGACTGACATCGCATCGTACCAAAGTCTAAACAATCAAATAAAGTCCACGATCAGTAATGTGTTGTTCGTGAAAGAAATTACGACAGTAGAAACATAGGACTTTAGAGAGACCACAATCTGGTTCATTTTATCAATTGTTGCGTCCTTGGCGGACAAAATATTTTGAAAAAAAAAAAAAGCATAAAACAAGAAAACACAAAGTTCTTCAAAGGCGTGTTTCAATCTCAAATACACATTATCGACAGTAGTTCCAGTCAAGGACAATACTTCAGTCAGCACACTAGAGATCAAAATTGAGGATATTAATTTTTATTCAGGGATGTCAATTGTATCAAGTTTACAATCTGTAAAATAAAACCGGGAGTCTGAGAAAGTAGGTTCCTTACAGGAATAAAAGGGAGATCAGCCGCCCGAGCCGTGGCTAATTGTTTTATTGTAGTCTTCTGGTTGCTATTCCAGTCACCAGTAATCTAGCAAATGAGCAATATATATATATATATATATATATATATATATATATATATATATATATATATATATATATATATATATAATATGGTAAACGTAGCGTTTACAATGCTCTACTGCAGTGATTTAATTTGCTAATCGATCATTTTAATTTTCAAGATGGCGGATATTTGCAATTGTAAGATTTTCGAAAAGTAGCGAAGAGGTTTCGTCAGTTAATGTTCATGTCCGTGACGGCAGCTAATTTATCAGAAATCAATAATAAAAGACCAGGAAAAATCGGTGTCAACATCATTTCTTCTCAAATGATCGCGCACTCAAACGAATTTGTCACTACGCCCCAACCCCCTTTAACATTTACATTGATCTCAAAATCGATCCTTGACGGCTCAAATACGATTTCCGGAATAATTTTGTCTATTGACACCCCTGTAATTATAAAAATGATCTTTCGAATAAAAAAGACACGCTATATTGTTACAATAGACTAACAGTTTAAAATAGTTAAACGTTGTCATTTTATAAAATAATTAAGTCTTATTCGTGATTTCAGCGACTGACATCGGGAGCGGCCGGACGTAGATAAATACACTTTACCGCTACCGTGTACATGTATATTGAATATCTTGAAAAAATAGTAATTTCAAAGCGTGAAATAATATTTAATTTTGAGTATGTTTATTTTTTCATGTTTTTTTCGTATTGCTCAGCTGTTAAGTGTTTCTTTGCAAAATACCAGCATCGGCAAATTGCAGATGAACTACGGTTAAGACTATCCCAATGAGCTTTTATGAACTCCGGCCGTGGTAAATAAAAAAGTTCTTTCAAAAAGTTCAGTAATACTTGACGTTAATGTTTAAGAAATATTTTGTTGTTGTTTCTCATATACATATGGTGCCTGTTATATGCTATTGGATGTTATGTAGATTGTATATATTGCATAAAGCTTACTTACAAAAAAAAAACACTAAAACTAAAAGTGCTGCTAAACTTATAGCGGGGATTTCGGTAATTCTACATATGCCCGCCTAGTACCGAAATCCCCATATTCACGCCTTAAAGGGTCAATATGTCATCGGTATGAATGGTTTGTGACTTCACATGAATGTTAAGGTGAAAAAAAAAGATATTTATGTTAATTATTAAGCACTCTTGACAGCATTAAGTTGCCTCTCAGTGGGGATTTCGGTAATTCTACACAAGAACTTAAACGCGCGCTGGTACCGAAATCCTGCGGTACAAACCTTCAAGTGTCAACAAAATTATTATAGTGTTTTTTAATTAGCAACCAGTGACATGTATTATTTCCCATTCGGTTACTTCTTTTGGAAAATAATTAGCGGGGATTTCGGTACTGCTACATTCGTACGCCCAGAGCCGAAATCACCCATATTTACGCCAATCCCCCATATTTACGCCTTTAAGGGTCTATATGTCATTATGTTTGGGTTTCGGCTTTGCATTAATGTTTATTTGCACACAATCATATTAGTGTTAATCATTAAACCACTCTTATCAGAATATTTTTTCCATTATTAAATAGTTTATTAATGTGATAAATGTGTAAACGAATGTAAAAAAAGGTAAAATGTATATTTAAAACAGTGGTTACACAAAAGTCTATGTAAATACAACATGACATAGTAATAATAAGTCTTCAGAAAGTATTTTCCAAACAAATCAGATGAAACAAATGATATCGTACTACCTTATTTACAATATGCTATACACTTTTGCAATTTAGTTATCAATGTTAAATCAAAGCATAAATCAGCATATGTTGCCTCTTAGCGGGGATTTCGGTAATTCTTAACAAGCACATAAACCAAGCCGGTACCGAAATCCCCGCTGTACAAACCTTCAAGTGTAAAAAAAAATACTGATTTAGGTTTAAATAAATGGCTCAATAGCATTTTTGGCCACCGAAAAGCACTTCCGCGTCAACAAAACAATTGACATTATGTCAGAAACCCAGCTTTTCATTTGTCATGTAACAGCTTATAACATATCGTTTATTCTTATGAGTTTATTCTTATGATGGAAATTAATAAGGGGATATTTCAGTAATATGTATATGCAATGTTAAGATGAAGTTTGAGAATTTAATAATACATTTATGGGAGATATTTGCATAAACTAAGACTTGATTTAAGATTTATTTCAATTAAGAACACAAATACGTTTACACCCAGGGTGGGGTATAATTGGAATCAATAAAATGGAAAGTCAGACCTGATTTAAGATTAAACCCATAAGAACACAAATACGTTTACAACCAGGGTGGGATAATTGGGATTAATAAATTGGAAAGTCAATCAGACAAAACAATCAAAGGTCATATACTTAACAATGAGTCCAGAGCCAGCATATAGATACGAGATTATAAGTAACACGCATGGTCAACAAACAGCACAGATGAAAGGGTCACCTATTGTCTGGGATACAAAAGTTATGGTACTGACGAATGTAACAGAATTACTCTATACCAATATAAATTGATTAGTACCAATATAAATTGATCAGATTTTGGTATATTCGCCAAGCAAGTAAATACATGGAAAATCGTTCCTTCTAGAATATTCTGACGAATCAACCAATGAATAATAACCATACTAGCTGAGGACCAATCAAAATCTTAGAGGAAAATATATGCAAATTAATTTAGAGACAAAATGGGGATGTTTAGAAGGAAAGGGGACTCCGCGGTTAGATTTGAAAAGAACTTGGAGAGTTGTCACGTCTTCTTGACGTGGCGGCCATGTTGGCTGCCGCGCTGTAAAATTGTATTTCGTGTACATTAGCGAGCGTTGTGTTAAAAGAAATATTCGACAGAAATAAACCTCGATGAAATCAGAAATGAACTTTGGTGGTCACTGTGTGTTATCAACGAACAATGTGTAATTACGTGACACATTGTATATATTGCAATACACCATCGGCCGCCGAAAGCGGAATACTGCGCTTGGCCGCTAAACAAGGTGGATTGCATCAAATTAAATGTCAATTTTCGATTTTATTACAAAAAACACTGCTATTTTATAACTATGTCAAGCACGTACACTTCACAAAAACATCGATATATCTTTATGTAATGTAGAATTTTGCAAAAGTAAAGCGCTTTATATATAACAATGTTTTATTATGTCTCTCTGGTTGAGTAAAAAAAACTAAACAAAACCATGTACAACATATACCGCGGTAATATGTTTTCATAATTAAAAACAATATTATGATGCACGTGATGTTTTATAATTGTTATAAGTGCACGTGTCATTGAACGAGTTAAGCGAGAGATGCGAATTAAATTACATATAATTAAAAACTGAAACTATACTGTCAGCTTGATTTATAAATTGTGTTCCATCGCGCCAATATATTCATTGTTCCATGAAATTGTGTATAAAAGCAAAACGATTGAAATTATGTCAGAAATCCTGCTTTTCACATGAAATGATCTTTAACACTTTATTTATTCCAATCCGGTAAATAACAAATACAATAATAGGGGAAGTCTACCTGCTGTGGTGATCCCTATCTTATCCGCTCAATACACATCCACCTGGCTTCTGTACAGGAAAAATTGGATTTACTTCCAAAATAACTGATTTCATTAATTGCTCACTTGTTGTCTACATTTAAAATTAACAACGATAATGGATCAACATCACCGTTGCACAATTATTAAGTTCACAGTAATCTGTACTTTAAATAGAGATAGCCTTATTAAAGACGGTGCTAATAAAGAACAAAGCGTGAATGTGGATATTAAGAAATAAGATCCTTTTTGCATGACACTGGCAGTATATCATGAAATCTTATATACATCTAAATAAGCCACATTTAAGACATGGATATAATTAAAATAAGACACATTTGCATCTTTCATTTCTTGAAAAAAAAATTAAGCACGCAGTCACATATAAATAAGATACATTGAAGACACAGAAAAAAAAGACACATTTGCATCTTTCACTAAATTTTCTTTAAAAAGCATGTGAAACTGCAGAAAAACATTTATTACTGACACATTATTCTAAAAGTCGACTGACAACATAAGTTCAAAGAGGGACTTACAATTAAATAAGATCCATTTTCGCATGATGCTGGTTGTAGAGCAAGCAATACATTTCTTACTGACACATTATTCTGAAAGTCGACAGGCAACATAAATTCAAAGAGGGAACCACAATTATATAAGATCAATGTTCGCATGATACTGGTTGTATAGCAAGTAGTCACATATTAATTACAGCTTGCATTAGTTGCAATAAATTTGTTAAGTGCGCGTGCCACTGAACGTAGCGTTAAGCGAGAGTGTTGTCATTTTGTTAGTTTTATATTTTTGTATTATGTATGATTATTGCTTGTTTTGAATTTGAAATAAACGCTTTCTGGCAAATAAGCATCGTCTTAATTTTAATACAAATAATGAACATTTGACATACAAAATGCCCAATAACATACCGGAAATAACATTATATATAGGTTAATTTCTTTGCATGTTTATACCGAAATTATAGCCGACATCGGCAGCTAGGGAAATTTTGTGACACACTTTAACACATCAAACATGCATGATAGTTCTTTTTTCATATGATATCCCCCTGGTTGCTTACCGGTGTTTTGATGCAGTTGATAACTAGCACCCCGCCGGGATTACAGTAGGGTGCTAATAAACACGTGTATCGTGTCCAATACCCGATCCATGCTACAACGTGTAAGAACGGGAATTGTGGTAATTCTACCTTTTTGAGGCTCGGATATCGAAATCACCGTTACTCCGAAAAATGATCATAATTAGGCTTATATACGAAGTGAAAGGACAGTTGAAAGTTTCCATTTTGCACGTTAATTATTCTGATAATATGGTGACAAAGGCAGCAGTCCTATGTAGTATTGTGTTTGACCGGAGAGTAGCGTGATCTGTGTCGGTGTTGGGCGCTCTGAGGGCGCAATCCGGCTACATAGGTACATAGGAACCTCTTGTGGCTATAGTCCATGGATCGGGTTCGGCAGACAGGGAACATATCAATTTTTATATGTATGTTTTATACCTTAATTACCTAAATGTATATTTATCCTGGTTAGTTATTTACTGAGGTTTGAGTAAGTCGCAATGATTGTAGATACGTTGTACCAAAGACCTATCAATATACATATATTGATAGGTCTTTGGTTGTACTATATTTAGTAAGTATTTGGAGGACGAGTGGCACGGGCACGCGCTTTATTATCACTTATGCAAGGAACGCGTTTTGTTTATATACGTATTTTTTGATATTCCGATAGGCTTAAGGGAGGTAATTTATTCAAGTAAAACGCGAGATTTTTTTGCGATGCCTTTTTATAACTCTTATTTAATTAATTACATACGGATATACAGCTAAATTTAAGATGAATTTTACCAGAAAAAAAAATCGGAGAAAGATATATTGAGATTTTGATATTACATAGAATGCGAGTTTCTTTATATATTTTCTAGTGCAGGGGAGGTAATTATAAAATGTTAAAGTCTCCGAATTGGTCTTTGTTGTATCTATTTACGTTTATTTTCAAGCTAATGGCGATTAAAAAATTAATTATTATTAGTATGTGCTCACATGGATATTGGTACGGACATATCGTGTTCATATAATTGTTACTACATCCATATCATTCTTCATTCAGGTCGGTCCACACAAATCTCGTGAAGAGGCCAGTAGGACTTTAAGAAAAAGAAAAAAGTAGGACCTGTAAACAAACTCTGATACACACACTTATCGTGGCGCTCTCGCATGTCTGAGGCGATATGTAAGACCGATGTCATATTTAATACTGTATTCACTAGTATTTTCGGTTAATATGTTAGATTGCTTAGGACACAATGAATCTAGTGGTTGTATATTTAATCGAAGTGAGCTCATTGTTGTTTCTGGCAATATTCAATTTCTGGTAATAGTTTCGCGATTAAAGACGGCGGTTCTCGGTTAGGAGTTAGGTGTGGAATGTTCTTATTTGTTAATGTGCCAAGTGCTTTAAGGCGGCTTATCACACTTTATTGGTCGGCGTTTCAAGAGAATGGGTTATAAATGCAAATCAGTAGGTGCTTACGGCAAGAACCACAACTCACTCTGCTAGGAACGATTACCGCTGCCTGTATGCAGCAAACGACAAATTATTCTGCTCTAGTGAATGTATATACCAGCTTGTAAACGCCATTGGCCAGTCTAGTGTTTATCATTAAAATATGTACATATTGGCTGCTTTCATGGAAAACGGGGCTTAATGCACGCCAAATAAGATTAACCTGTGCACAATGATAAGCATATGCAATTCGAACAAGCTAATCAAGGACGACAATAGCGAACAACTTCAGTGCCTTCAGCGCTTTGATTTATAATATACATTATGTCCTATGTTATATGGCGTATAGCTGCTAATATATGTGTGTATAAAATATGTTAACCGTCTTTATTTTTTTAAATAAATGAAATCATACTGAAACTCTACGAATTGAGGATTTACATGTTTTTATGAGCTGTAAAAGATTATTACAAACAACAATTATTATCTTTTTAATGCAGACACTTTAAAAGACTGTGGGTGCGGACCCAGGATCCTGCGATAAATCAAACGGAAAGGTACTCAAGGTACTTAAGCTACGTTGATGAAACTCGGACATTGTTGACGCCCTGTCTTCAATAAATACTGTTTTTGAGTGAGGTTTAACTTACAAATGTATGTGTTAGCCAATTGACGTGTATCGTGGTATTTTGAAATTATTTTTAAAATAACTGGGCTAAGCATTGGTTTCGGTAGAAAGGCACTGCAACAATTTCGCTAGATTTGAACACATTTTAACACTCCGCATTATGATATTTTGATTCAGTTTTTCACATTTATACCAAGTGAGTTTTCATTTGACCGCCTTGCGGATACAGATTCATTAGCATGTGCTTGTGTATTATAATAACAATTAATGAGTTAATTTACCACTTACAGTATCGTTATTTTCATCATAATCATCGTTTTCATCGTTATCATCATCATCATCATCAACATCATCATCTCATCATCATCATCATCATCATCATCATCATCATCATCATCATCATCATCATCATCATCATCATCTTATGGTTATGGTCTGTTGAAAAACATGGCTGCCACGGTACGTGGTCGTTTTCCTAAAATGGCTTTATAGTGTAACCTTGTTTACACTCTACTGAGAAATTACCAATGTACACTGTGAATGAAATTCATGCATACTATGGTATTTATGATCTCAATGCAGTGATATGAGTTTTAATTCTGCCTATAAGATATACAGTTAAATTGCCTAAATATTTTTTATTTATTTTTGTTCCTTTCTGAAGAGGATTATTATGATGATGATTGGTTGGGGATGAAGTGCAACAAACATATTTATGCCATTTGAAAACCCTTGATTAAATATTCTCAAAATTTCAAGAAGTAATATTTATTTCACAGAAAATCACTTATGGGAGAAACAACTGTATATAACTTGAATTGTGTTTGACCTCCAATCATGAATGCATGGCTTGTCAGGAATGCACTCTTATCTCTCCAATTGAACCCATTCAGCCACCTGCTTATCAGCAACTAATTAATTTTCTATTGACTGTGCCTGAATTGACATGACGCCTTATCAGTGATCGCTCCGCCCACTTAATCACGTGGCTCAGCGGGAAGAAAGCCTAGACAAGCAAACACCAAAATGGCTTTTTTGCCTATAGACTGCACATAGATTTACGCGATATTCCGAATTATTTTATGGACTCGTTTCACACCATATTAGACTTGTAAAGGGGTTGATGCCATTTAGTTATTCTGCAAATGCAAAAAATATACGATTAAAGAGAACATCAGCTATTTATAACGTGTAAATCGGTACATTAAACACGCTCTCAAACGCTTGCGCGCTTACCGAAATCGAACCCGTTATTACGTGTATTGGTGGTATTTGCAATAAATAACACTTCACCGGTATTTACCCGTGTTAGTAACAAAATTATTACCGAAACATCCCCCATACCCGTGTATTTGACACGAAATAGCGCTTTATAACTGGGAATTCGGTGAAGTTTTACGCGCTTTCTGACGCCGGGTGGGTACCTCAATCCCACATGTTATTGCGTATAAAAGTGATATTTATCATATTAAACATTGCTAATGGGACATTTATCAATCACTATAATTTAAACGCAAAAACAACACAGTAAGTTTGGACATTGTCTGATATAAAATTAGCGTTTTACGAAATGGAATACGGTCAGGCTATTATAAGTTCTGGTACAGTAGTATTCATTGATGCCTTTTCAAGTGGTAATGTGATGTAACAGGCCTGCAGCTTAAATGCCCTTAGTCCCTAGAAATAGGCCACAGCTGAGAACTCACATCAAAGACCTTCAGACTCATAAGAGTGGAATACAAATTGTTACGGCACACAGTTTAAAGATTTGTGTTTTAAATAGGGTTGATTGTTGTTTTAATTGGAAATATCACTGTAAGGTGAGTCTGAAAATAGTTCCAGTTTGTTTAAAAGCAAGGCCTTGTGGTCATACATGCCATAATTTTTTAGGTCCAAAGCGGGACATTCCATAAAAAATTTCGGGACATTTGACCAAAAAGCAGGACACCTAAAACGATCTATCATTCCACCTTTACTATAGTCAGGATTGAGTATAGTACTAACAAAAACTCTTGATACTTTTATTCAAGACATAAAACATCTGATATGAAGCATGAAATCTAAAACATAACAATAACAGTTTTATTAAATAAGACAATAGCAAACAACGAAGATAATATTCATCTGTTTAAGAGTACAAAATCTAGAACATTACGACAACAATACTCATTATATTAATTTCAATGGCAAACTTTAACGCAGGGGAGGCTATCCAGTTGACTGAAAGTACGGGTTACAGTACACTATCTACCGAACAGTTACATCAGTTACACACGGAATGCACGGCCGTACACATTTCCGTATTTTGTTTTCTTCCTATATACACAGATTAAACTGAATTGTGAATTGTCAGGCGCTGTAATGGGGTATTGTCAAACTGTCATTAATAACAACACGTTGTTTTTATTACAATAACACAAGACAAGATGGGTAACTCTTTTACTGTTTGTTGCGATGTTTTTTTAAGCATGTGTCCATGCGCAGTTTGTTACTTGTCAATTGTCACGGCTTAATTGGAGTAGGGTCAAACTGTCATGCATAGCACCTCGTTGTTTTTAGCTTAATTGGAGTAGGGTCAAACTGTCATGCATAGCACCTCGTTGTTTTTATTACAATTACACTAGACAGGATGTTTGTTGCGATTTTGGTATATTGCACATTCGGAATATCCCGCTATATTGGAACTAAACATTGAATGTAAAAGACTCATTTATGACGTAGCGTTAATTTTACAAAACAATTGTTTTTTAAACCGTTTCAAACAAATACAAAATAAACACATTTTCAACATTTATTTTATTATAATAAAACTATCGATAGCAATAAGCGACCACTATCTTGAAGACCACCATGGTGTGAATGCCTGATGAAATCAATAATTAGCCGATAAATCGCTGATAAGGTGTCATAAACAACACTGGTACACACGATAAGTAGAATCGGATTGTTAATTGGGGGGCAATAAAGGGATTAGCGGTGTTAAGTGTTAGCGAAACAGAGCTTGAATAGCGAATTTTATTGGGAACCTATACACCTTACATCGTTTTTTACGAATGTCGGGACAAATCGTCTCATGGCGGGACGGCGGGACAAAGGGCCCAAAAGCGGGACTGTCCCGCCGAGATCGGGACGTATGGCATGTATGCTTGTGGTGGGTGGCAGATTTCTTTGTATTGCTATAGTGAAACATTTTGAACTCTCTTTAAGTCACATTTTAGTTCAATCTTAATGAAACATGCTGAGGACATATGTTCCTATAATATCTTGATTTAGTTTGAAAATGGTTCCAGTGAAGAGCATGGTTTCAAGGGGCGAGCAAATTTCTTCTTGTGAACCTTATGATAATCTTTATGTTTCATGAATTAATTTTTTTATTTTGTACTCCACCTTCCCAGAATAGTTTAGTTCCTTCAGGTCTCAGGTGAGCGCATAAGGGCACATAGCCCTCTTGTTATATTTATTGTTGAACTCATCAACTTGAAATTGTTTTAAAAGAAAAATATTATTACCAACTTTTGAATTGTAATGACTTGGTATTAAATTTAATAAAACAATATAATTCGATTATATAACAATATTAAAGTGAAGTCAACTTATTTAATGAGTTGGTTGAAATATGGTGAATATGATTGCATCAATACTCCGAATTATGCATGGCGTTATCAATCAAATGAACTACGCTGCAGATTAGGCACAAGGCATCTACAGCAATATGCAATACAAATATTTACAGATGACGCAGCAACTGCAAGTTAAAGGAAAACACTGCTCAACATCATCTTCAGAAGCGATGTAATAAGTACAGCTAAAGATTTCATTTTCTTTGAAAGTGCAAGAGTTTTAGCTTACTTTAGAAACAAAGATTAAAACATCATCTGCAAGAAAAGGTCAACAAGCCCGCCAGGAATGGCAAAGTCAAATTAAATTTGACAAATTATAATTGTGAATCAATTAATCATGTCCTGAAATAGACTGTCAATTAGAGAACACAAGATTCAACCATGTTTGTCCAAGTACTGCATACTTTGATACAGGTTCAATTTAACCCTTTGCATGCTGGGAAATATGTCGTCTGCTGGATTTCTAAAATTAGCATTTTTCTTCGATTTTTTTTCCAAAGAATACTATCAGAATAGCAAACAGTTTAGATCCTGATGAGACGCCACGTTTTGTGGTGTCTCATCTGGATCCAAACTGTTTGCAAAGGCCTTCAAAATTCGGTTCAGCACTGAAAGAGTTAAATAAATTCTGTTGATTAGCAGACCACTGTAATTTGTTGATTCAAGTTACCAAGTAAAACTGGATTAGTATGTTGTTCCAATACAAAGTGCCTAATTGTAAGGCCCGTACTGTCGCCCCAAAGACGAACGGCTAAAAAACAGGTACTCATAAAACCTAAATGCAAATATGCACAGCGCATATTTTGGTTTAACTTTCTTTGGACATGAGTGGAATTTAGAGACACGCAAAGAAAAAGATTAAAGAAAAGCATAAGAATAGAGCTATATCAATAGACATATAAATATCCAACTGATATGGAACGATATATTAGTTCTATTACTACGAATGGACTGAGGATAGAAAGGTTTTTGTTGTTTGGCACTTGTCTGCATGATTTTTAGATATATTTGAATAGTATAATATATATACGATGGAGTCAATGTATTGGTAGTTTCATTTACAAACTTTCATTAAAACTGTATGCCCAGGCCTACACACAGTATATGCAATGACATAGTTACGTGACAGAAGCTGTTTACACGTACATGCAGTATTCTATGGTATTAAATAGTATACTTACCAATTAAACACGATCAAGATTAGTTCATATAAAGAAAAATGATTAAATCATGGTATTTTTATCAACTATATCGAACGTTTGAGCAGAAAAAGTGGTGTTTAGTATTCAGCGATAAGAAAAATTATTGATTCACTCTCTTTTAAAATATGATAGTCAGATTTTGTTTGTACCTACCGTGCATGCTAAAATATCGGAAAAACCCAGATTGGAGAGTTCCGAATAACAATTATTTAGAAGGATGGGAGAGTCCACTAGGCTTAAATGGGTTAATATAGGTTATTAAGATTTTATTTTGATCTTTTTCTATATTTGTTTATAGCAAATGACCAGAAGAGTGTTTAAGTTAAAATATTTTCACAGAACTGCAAATGGAATCATGTGTTATTCTGGGAAGTATATTAATAGTTTCAATCTCGCAACAACTCATTTCACAACAGCTTTCAACAACCCAATTTGTATAACAAGTATAAGAAGACAAGTTTACAATTGTCATTTTTTAATCAAAACAATAATTAAATGCATTAAAAGTACACAGAGTTAACACATTTTATCAGTTTACAAAAGAGGGAGAACATTTTAGAAATATTTACTGGTTTAAAACAGTGAAATGCAAAAGTACCATAAACATGACCAGACATGAGGAATATTACAAATGAACTTTCTTTAGGTAATCCTTAACTTTGTGAATACAGGTCAAGGATAATATATTACTCCTAAACATAGTGTCACTGGCTATTCCATAATTTCTGATTCACTCTTCGTGTCTGTACCAGATTTATCAAGGAAGAATCTTGCGTAGATTTCGCCCGTCACGTCAATGTTGCTGTGAAGAATGGATCTAAGAACTTCCAGATGTTTCGACTCACAAGCTGAAATTAGAATCATGGACGTCATGTTGATGTTTGTTGGCAAAGCTCACCTGATTGTCTGCAATACAGCTGTTTACATGACCTGATTGCCTGCAATACAGCTGTTTACATAACATGATTGTCTGTAATACAGCTGTTTACATGACATTATTGTCTGCAACACAGCTGTATACATGACCTTATAGTCTGCAATACAGTTGTTTACATGACATGATTGACTGTAATACAGCTGTTTACATGACATTATTGTCTGCAATACAGCTGTTTACATAACATGATTGTCTGCAATACAGCTGTTTACATGACATGATTTCCTGCAATACATTTGTTAACATACCATGATTGTCTGCAATACAGCTGTTTTCATGACATTATTGTCTGCATTATAGTTGTTTACATGACACGATTGTCTGCAGTACAGTTGTTTACATAACATGATTGTCTGCAATACAGCTGTTTACATAATATGATTGTCTGCAATACAGCTGTTTTCATGACATGATTGTCTGCAATACAGTTGTTTACATGACATGATTGTCTGCAATACAGTTGTTTACATAACATGATTGTCTGTAATTCAGCTGTTTACATGACATTATTGTCTGCAATACAGCTGTTTACATGACCTGATAGTCTGCAATACAGATGTTTACATGGCATGATTTAATGTAATACAGCTGTTTACATGACATTATTGTCTGCAATACAGCTGTTTACATAACATGATTGTCTGCAATACAGCTGTTTACATGACATGATTTCCTGCAATACAGCTGTTAACATACCATGATTGTCTTCAATACAGCTGTTTTCATGACATTATTGTCTGTAATATAGTTGTTTTCATGACATGATTGTCTGCAGTACAGTTGTTTACATTACATGATTGTCTGCAATACAGCTGTTTACATAATATGATTGTCTGCAATACAGCTGTTTTCATGACATGATTGTCTGCAATACAGTTGTTTACATGACATGATTGTCTGCAATTCAGTTGTTTACATGACATGATTGTCTGCAATACAGCTGTTTTCATGACATGATTGCCTGCAATACAGTTGTTTACATAACATGATTGTCTGCAAAACAGTTGTTTACATAAGATGATTGTCTGCTATACAGTTGTTTACATCACATGATTGTCTGCAATACAGTTGTTTACATAAGATGATTGTCTGCAATACAGTTGTTTACATAACATTA
This sequence comes from Dreissena polymorpha, assembly GCF_020536995.1. Classification (NCBI taxonomy): domain Eukaryota; kingdom Metazoa; phylum Mollusca; class Bivalvia; order Myida; family Dreissenidae; genus Dreissena; species Dreissena polymorpha. The sequence continues at coordinate 136,004,301 of NC_068356.1, read as the reverse complement.
TTGTCTGCAATACAGTTGTTTACATAACATGATTGTTTACACCACATACAATGATTTTGAAAACACATATTACACATACATAACAAGTTTAAACGTAACGTCATACCTCTTTTTGAAACATCATTTGGATCTTCCGTAGGAGGGTTTTCCTGAAAATAGTGACAAAATAAAAATAAAACCAACACAATCCATTTGTTTAAAAATGTAACTTACTTTTAGTCCTATCAGAACATTTATTAAATTTCTTCCATGAGTTTTAATGTGAATAAATATTAAAAAAAATAATTTTGAACTGCTTTTAAATAGCTTCAAATCAGGATTCTTTCAAATCCCCCTAAATGACCTGTCCTAATCAGCAACAATAAAAATACACAAGACCGCTAAATTTTTCTTCTTATGTTAAGCAAATATTAAACACAAGTAGCTTTTTTTATATGGCATATACCTGTCATTTTGTAATAATTAACTACAAGAGGGCCATCAGGCCCTAAGGCGCTCACCTGAAAGCCAAAGGAACTAGACAATTCTGAAAAAAATGCAAGCTGATTCATGAATCAAAAAAGTGACTCTTAACATGTTTTTTTATATATTTGACCTTGTGATCCAGTTTTTGAGCTCATATGACCCAGCTTCAATCTCTGGCCAAATTTCATTGGGACAAATGTTCTGACCAAGTCTCATGAAGATTGGCCAATAAATGTGGCTAATATAGTGTCAACAAGTTTTAACTAAAGCCATATAAGGACAACTGCCCCCCCCCCCCCCCTGGCGGCCATGTTTTTCAACAAACCATAACCATTTTCAAACTCACTCGAGCTATTGTTAGAACAAATGTTCTGATCAAGTTTCATAAAGATTGGATAATAAATGTGACTTCTAGAGTGTTAACAAGGTTTTGTAGTAAATAGCCATTTAAGGAAAAATGCCACGCCCCCTTGCGGCCATGTTTTTTAACGGATCTCAACCATTTTTAACTTAGCCCAGATATTATTAGTTCAAATATTCTGACCAAGTTTCATGAGCATTGGACCAAAAATGTGACTTCTAGAGTGTTAACAAGGTTTTACCATACAGTAAAGCCATATAAGGAAAACTGCAGCCATGTTTTTCATTCAACTGGAACCATTTTCGAACTCGTCCAAGATATTATTGGGACACATGTTTTGACCAAGTTTCATGAAGATTGGACTAAAAATGTGACTTCTAGAGTGTTAACAAGGTTTTACTATAGCCATATAAGGAAAACTGCCATGCCCCCTGGCGGCCATGTTTTTCAACCAACCGGAACCATTTTCGAACTCGTCCAAGATATTATTGGGACATATGTTCTGACAAAGTTTTATGAAGATTGGACTAAAAATGAGACTTCTAGAGTGTTAACAAGGTTTTACTAAAGCCGTATAAGGAAAACTGCCACGCCCCCTGGTAGCCATGTTTTTCAACCAACCGGAATCATTTTCGAACTCTACCAAGATATTATTGAGACACATGTTTTAACCAAGTTACATGAAGATTGGACAATAAATGTGACCTTTAGAGTGTTAACAAGGTAAATGTTGACGACGCACGACGCACAACGGACAAAAGACGATCACGATAGCTCACCATGAGCACGTTGTGCTCAGGTGAGCTAAAAAGCTGAGAAATAATACCACATTTTCAAATAGTATTGATGACATGAGTAGCCATAGTCTATATTCGCTATTTCAAATGCGTATGTTGCACCTTCATAAATCTCCAGACGACAAGCAGTAGCAAATAAACCTCGTAGGAACTCAGCAAGGGCAGTAACTCTGACAGGAAGGAGAGAGGCAGGGGAAGTAACCCGCTCTGAAAAGGAAACACAGATCATACTCAATGCAAATATGCATGCAATCATGCAATTGACATTTGTTGAGCAAATAAAACAGCTGAACAGCTCAATAGATTCTACAAGTCATCTGTTTAAAAACAAATATTCTAGATAGATGTTATTTCAGCTCTTAACCGGAGTAGTAAATTTACTACCAGGCAATTATATCTAAACAAGAGGGCCAAGATGGCCCTAGTTCGCTCACCTGAGAGGAGTCGGTTCATTCAATCTTTACCAAATGTCGAACTTGACCTAGATATTGTCCAGACAAACATCCTGGTCAAGTTTCATCATTATTTCATCTGCGAGTCATGATCAATATACCTATGAAGTTTCATGATCCTAGGCGTAAGCATTCTTGAGTTATCATCCAGAAACCATTTTTCTAAGTTGAGTCACCGTGACCTTGACAGCCATTGTGTGAATACATTATTTGGCACTGTGACCTAGACCTTTGACCTAGTGACCTGATAATCAATAGGGGTCATCTGCGAGTCATGATCAATATACCTATAAAGTTTCATGAACCTAGGCATAAGCGTTCTTGAGTTATCATCCAGAAACCATTTCAATATTTCAGGTCACCGTGACCTTGTACCTAGTGACCTGAAAATCAATAGGGGTCATCTGCAAGTCATGATCATTGTACCTAGGCGTAAGTATTGTTGAGTTATCATCCGGAAACCATTTTACTATTTCAAGTCACTGTGACCTTGACCTTTGACCTGAAAATCAATAGGGGTCATCTGCCAGTCATGATCAATGTACCTATGAAGTTTCATGATCCAAGGCCTAAGCATTCTTGAGTTATCATCCGGAAACCATTTTACTATTTCTAGTCACTGTGACCTTGACCTTTGACCTAGTGACCTGAAAATCAATAGGGGTCATATGCCAGTCATGATCAATGTACCTATGAAGTTTCATGATCCTAGGCCTAAGCGTTCTTGAGTTATCATCCGGAAACCATCTGGTGGACGGACCGACCGGCATGTGCAAAACAATATACCCCCTCTTCTTCGAAGGGGGGCATAATAAAGATTGAAAGTAATTTGAATGCTCAATACTAAGATCCATATCAAACAAATTCTGATGGAAATCGATAAAACAGACTATCTGACGCTTGCACATATTGTAAGAAACTGGGTCGTTTTATTGAAGAATGTTGCCATAGAAAACTAGAGATAAATACATACACAGTGGGTAAACTCGATATAAAATGAAGTTTCATGATCCTAGGCGTAAGCATTCTTGAGTTTTAATCCGGAAACCATTTTACTATTTTGAGTCACTGTGACCTTGACCTTTGACCTAGTGACCTGAAAATCAATAGGGGTCAACTGCCAGTCATGACCAGTGTTCCTATGACGTTTCATGATCTTAGGCGTAAGCATTCTTGAGTTATCATCCGGAAACCATTTTAATGTTTCGAGTCACTGTGACCTTGACCTTTGACCTAGTGACCTGAAAATCAATAGGGGTCAACTGCCAGTCATGATCAATGCACCTATGAATCCTAGGCGTCTGCATTCTTGAGTTATCATCCGGAAACCATTTTACTGTTTCGAGTCACTGTAACCTTGACCTTTGACCTAGTGATCTGATTATCAATAGGGGTCATCTGCCAGTCATGATCAATAAACCTATGAAGTTTCATGATCCTAGGCATACGCATTCTTGAGTTATCATCTGGAAACCATTTTACTGTTTCGAGTCACTGTGACCTTGACCTTTGACCTAGTGACCTGAAAATCAATAGGGGTCATCTGCCAGTCATGATCAATGTACCTATGAAGTTTCATGATCCTAGGCCTAAGCATTCTTGAGTTATCATCCGGAAACCATCTGGTGGACGGACCGACTGACCGACCGACCGACATGTGCAAAACAATATACCCTCTCTTCTTCGAAGGGGGGCATAAAAAACAAGTCAGGGTTAGACAAAAACTAGAAAGATAAAATTTATGTTTGGAAGTGTGGCAAAGTTGGACAATTCAGTAGAGAATAAACTCAAACTAGACGATGCATGAACATAGAAAAAGTAGGATACTGTTGTCTAAGGGGCTCCATGAGGGGAGATGTAATATGACGACATTTAATATTGCTTTTTGTGGTAGTCCAAATTCTTGTATCATTACAACAAGTAGATTAATTTCCTGATTAGCAAACGTACTAACAATATATTAAGACACAAACCGGCACTTTAAGGGGTCACAGTGACCTTGACCTGTGACCTAGTGACCCCAAAATGGGTGTGGCCTGTAGAACTCCTAAAGGTGCATCTACATATGAAGTTTCAAAGTTGTAGGTGGAAGCACTTTGATTTTAGAGCAAAATGTCAAGATTTTAGCACGACACAGACATCGGATGGCGGACAGTGGACGACAAGAGCTGGCTATGACAATACCTCAGGTTTTCTCCCAAAACAGCCGAGCTAAATACTATAAATTCAGTCGATGAAAATTCATGAAATATTACTAGAAGTAAACAATGAAAACATAAAATAAGAAGCGTACATAAAGGATACATGTTTTGTTTGTTGTCAATACAACAAATTATACTCACAAAAGCAGGTAAAACATACGTTCCACTAACGAGCGCGATAAGTGTATTGGCGCGTGCCTCACACAAAGGTGCAAGGATGATGAAACAAGAGATGTGTTTGTCAAAAACACAATGCCCCCCTACTGCGTCGCTTTGAAGCCATATATTTGACCTTTGACCTTGAAGGATGACCTTGACCTTTCATCACTCGAAATGTGCAGCTCCATCCATGAGATACACATGCATGCCAAATATCAAGTTGCTATCTTCAATATTGCAAAAGTTATGGGCAATTTTAAAGTTTTCCGACTGACTGACAGACAGTTCAACTGCTAAATGCCACCCTACCGGGGGCATAAAAAAGAGGTGTTGCATAGTTTGGTCTGTTAATGACCCACACACTCGACCTACTTTTTATTGAGATTTAATTGCTTTTCAACATTACCCTTTCCAAGTCCAAAAAATATTCTCATCAACAAGATACATGCGAAACCCTACAGGCCTTGCAACAACAAGAAATTGTTAATCATTATATCTCTTGCTGTCTGGCATGTACTGACACTCTTTATACCAAATGTGAATAGTTCAATACCCATGAAACACTAGACGGTGTAGGTAATATGCTCAAAATAAACAAGAAGAGTTCAGCAAATTAAGCAAGGAGTTTTAACAAGAAATGACATTTCAGCCTTTGGGATTGACAGTATATCCGGAAATCTTCACACAAGTATGCTTAGTATCGAAATTGGGATTATACATTACAATACTACACACAGACGGAAGGACAATTGTAATGCTTCATGTTCATGCCTCACACTGCATGGGGGCATATTAACACAATTTAAGAAAGTGGATTTGAACCTTTACCAAACACCTGATGACGAATTGGGCACACATAGGGGCATATTAACACAATTTTCAACACTGCATATGAATCTTTCCCAGACACCTGATGACACATTGGGCACATATGGGGGCATATTAACACAATTTTAGACAGTGGATACGAACTTTTCCCAGACACCTGATGACATATTGGGCACACATGGGGGCATATTAACACAATTTTCGACACTGGATACAAACCTTTCCCAGACACCTGATTACACATTGGGCACACTGGAGCTGTTTGGGTGAGCTGGAGGACATTTTCTCTCGTGAAACCTCAAAGTGGTGCATCATGGTAGCCGTCAGCGACTTGAGCACAGCTGAGCAACGGGACATCACTAAGGTGTCTGAAACAAACACATGGTGTTAAAAGTAAAAATAAATTAACATGATAATAAAACAAGAGCACCACATAATGGGTGCCACGCTCGGCTGCGAAAGCTTGGCAGAATTTGTTGTTGTTTTTTTTACAGGTCAGTGACCTTGACCTTTGATGTAGTGAACCAAAATGGGTGTGGCGTGTAGAACTCATCAAGGTGCATCTACATATTAAGTTTCAAAGTTGTAGGTGGAAGCACTTTGATTTAGAGCCAATGTTAAGGTTTTAGCACGACACCGGCGGACGACAAGCAGGCTATGACAATACATCGGGTTTTCTCCGAAAACAGCCTCGCTAATAAAAAAAATTCCTTCATTATCATTATTTATCTTCTAATAAATGATAATGTAAGACTTCAGATGCATGAAACCATTAACATGTATCAGAAAGACAAAGAGTTGTGTATTGGCAAAAATCAGCAATAATGTGAAGATTTTTTATTAAAGCATTGTTAGTACAACTACAAATGTTGCACATGATTTTCTGACAAATTAAATGCATTTATGGAAGATTGTGACACATTTTTGAAGAGTGTAACTCTATGATAAAACATATTTTACCATTTATCATTTGCAGTATTTCACATGTTTAACAAGAGCACCGCCTTGCGGGTGCAGACCGCTCATCTATTTTCTTTTTAAAGGTGAAGGGACTCTCAATTTCAATCACAAAGGATGGAGTGGTGGAGTGAAAAGGGGTGTATAGTGTGGGAGTGTGGACATTTATTACATTATCTTCCAAAAATGCGGAAAAAAAAAATGCAAAACAACAAAAAAAAAAATCGGGGGTGGGGGGGGAGTGGGGGGGGGGATTCTTGGGTGCGATGGTTGGACGGTATTTCAAAAATAAAAATAAATATTTGTGTTTTTTAACTGTTTCAAAAAAAATCTATTGTGGTATGTCAGGAGAGAGTAGTTTTGTCAAAGTATCAATTAAATCTAATCATAAATAAAGAAGTTATGGCAATTTTAGCAAAATTTAATAATTTGACCTTGAGAGTCAAGGTCATTCAAAGGTCAAGGTAAAAATCAACTTGCCAGGTACAGTAACCTCATGATAGCATGAAAGTATTTGAAGTTTGAAAGCAATAGCCTTGATACTTTAGAAGTAAAGTGGATCAAAACACAAAATTTAACCATACATTCAAAGTTACTAAGTCAAAAAAGGGCCATAATTCCGTAAAAATGACAACCAGAGTTATGCAACTTGTCCTTTTACTGTACCCTTATGATAATTGCGAGTGTTCCAAGTATGAAAGCAATATCTATGATACTTTAGGGGTAAAGTGGACCAAAACACAAAACTTAACCAAATTTTCAATTTTCTAAGTATAAAGGGCCCATAATTCCGTCCAAATGCCAGTCAGAGTTACATAACTTTGCCTGCACATTCCCCTTATGATAGTTAATAAGTGTTGCAAGTATGAAAGCAATAGCTTTGATACTGTAGGAATAAAGTGGACCTAAACACAAAACTTAACCAAATTTTCAATTTTCTAAGTATAAAAAGGGCATATAATTCTGTCAAAATGCCAGTCAGAGTTACATAACTTTGCCTGCACAGTCCCCTTATGATAGTTAGTAAGTGTTGCAAGTATGAAAGCAATAGCTTTGATACTTAAGGAATAAAATGGACCTAAACACAAAACTTAACCAAAATGTTCAATTTTCTAAGTATAAAAAGGGCACATAATGCTGTCAAAATGCACGCCAGAGTTATCTTACTTTGCCTGCCCAGTCCCCTCATGATAGTAAGTAAGTGTACCAAGTTTGAATGCAATAGCATTGATACTTTCTGAGAAACGTGGACCTAAACTAAACTTAATCAAGCCAATCGGTCAATTTATTGACCAGTTATTGATCTGAAACAATTTTCACTCTTACAGTGATCTTCACCTTTGACCTAGTGAATTCAATGTCAATAGGGGTCATCTACTGTAAAATGCCAATGAACATGGTAAGTATCAAGCCAATCAGTCAATTTGTTGATGAGTTATGTAAAGGAAACAATTTTCACACTTGTGACAGTGACCTTCACCTTTGGCCAAGTGACCCCAATTTCAATAAGGGTCATCTACTGTCCAAGGCCAATGCACACGTGAAGAATCAAGCCAATAAGTCAAAACGTTGATGAGTTAGTGATTGGAAACGATTTTCTCACTTATTGTGACAGTGACCTTGACCATTGACCTGGTGACCCCAATTTCATAAGAGGTCATCATCTGTTCAACGCCAATGCACATGTGAAGTATTAAGCTAATCAGTCAATTCGTTGACGAGTTATTAATCGGAAACGAACTGCTCTACCGACAGACCCACCGACATCCAGCAAAACAATATACCCCCTCTTCTTTTAAGGGGGGCATAATTAAAAAGCTTTTAACATGTTTTTTACACGAGTATTGTTTTCACCATTTTGGGAATTGGGCCGGATCCTTTTGGCTTTGGTGGGAAATTTGGTTTGTTGTTTTACTTACTTACCAATGCTTTAAAATTGAGAATAAGACTGTTTTCAATATAATATTTACTAAAGTTCAACTTATAGAGCTGGATGAGAGATGAACTAAATGTTGAGATCTCCAAAAAATGTGTTTTGTTTGAAAACCTTCAATTGGGGAATTTTAAGATCCTATTTGTGACAAAGATATACTTTTCCATGGGGAATGGGGCCTTTTACCCTAATTTGAATGAAAAAAAAACACACTGTACCGGCCCATGTTACTTACTTCCTGCAAGTAACAGCAGTATCCCATACAGAACTGGGTTGTCATCAAAGTGTTTCCACACATGAAGGTCCCTAAAATAAAGTTGACACTTCTAGAATTAAAGCAATGAACAGACTGAAGCTGCATCCTATTAAGCACTGTTGGGCCATCTGGGTAAAATCAATGCGTCAATAAAAGTACTTAGAAACAATCATATTGAGTTTGGAACTTGGTTCGTTGCCAAAAATAATGGACTGCAAGATATAACAAGTGTCTGCCCTGCTGGTGCAGATGAAGGTTAACTTTTTGTATGTTTGATATCACATTTCTTAAAATTACAATTAATGTATTTCACTGATATGCTATAGGCACTTTGCAGATGCTCTACCTTTCCACGGTCATTTTCAGTGATTCCTCCTCGGGCCAAAATCTGTTATTATACAGCACGTCCGGTGTGGCAAGCTCTGTGATGAGACTTCCTAGCGTCCTGCACAGGTCTGCATTGATGTGTAATCTGCAAAAACCATGGACACCATTCAAAGGCTTTAACAGTGTTTTCTTTATTGAAGTGATATTAACAGTATATAATACCACAACAGCTGTCCAAGACAGTGCAAGTGTGCTCAAATATTCTTCTGTGTTCATAGTAAAATGTAAATTTTCAGTAAATGTCAAAATATAAGGACCCAGAAGACACTTAAAATTTCAAACATATATCTGCAGACGTTAAAAGTACGCTAGCTGCAACATTAACAAGACCTGTGTTTGTGAAACACAATGCCCACTACTGCGCTTTTAAGCCGAAAAGCAGCTATTTTAAACAAAATTGTTACATCCAAGGCCCAGAACTTCGCTAAAAATCAATGGACTGGAATGAAACTCACACATCATCTGTAGATCAAGTAGGTAGACTTACATACCAACAATCAGCTCAATATCTGAAAGTGTTGCGTAAAACACCTACGGACAACGGAATAGACAGTCCGACTGCTATACGCCACCCTACCAGGGGCATAAAAATTCTCAGAAGATAAAAGTACAAAAGTCAATTAAAATGCTGGCCACAGGTATAAGCAAATGAGACCTTATAATACAATGATCCTGAAAACTTGATCGTGCAGGGTTTCAACACAATATCAGATTCTTCATTAAATTCAGGGATACATACAGAGATATGAGTTGTCAAACGCACACCTTATCAATAGCATTATGCCGACACCTCCTGTTGGCAGTAGTAGAGCCCAAACTAAGTTATCTATAGCCACACCAAAATTGTTAAGTAAACATAAAATAATATATCCCACTTATAGGTCTAATGTAAGTCCAATTAAACTCATTACATAAAATTAAAATAATTGTGATGAACTACATATCACCAGGTAAATTAAATTTTGAAACCTTTAAAACTTCTAATTATGATACAGTGTTGTGTAACCTATACGATTTCATTGGTTGCTCCGTGGACTCTTCAGTGGAAGGAGGTGAGTTTGGTACCTCTCGCGGCTCATTACAGCACCTCCACAGGAACTCTTCAAAATACAGCTGATTTCTGGACAAGATTTCCTGAAAACAACAATAATTTTCAAAGCATATGACTGTGTCAACAGTGATGATACTTCCATGGATTGCTAGCCCTTATCTTCTTTTGTTTTGAATAAATAGGTTGTCTAGTATTGAAACGTGCCAGACATTTAAACATAAAAAATATTGTTCTTTCTTGAGGCTGAGAATAAAACCTCATGTTGACAAAAAGATTTTTAATTTCTCTATCTATTATTTATAGAAAAAAAACATTTTAATTTTGTTATTGGATATTCCTACAAATGTTCATATTAATAAGTATTCATATATTAGTTAAGTATAAATAACAAACCTTGTGCAGAACCTCCACGTTTGACTTCTCCCTCAGACCTTGACCTATGACCCCGGCATGGAATACAGTGGAGTGCGACCTCAGCATGGTGAGAGAGAGGCCGTGCTTCTTGTTTTCCTGCCGCAGTGACACAGTGGAGTCTCGGGATCCAGATTTACTCACTTCCAGGTCATGTTTCCCGCCCAGAAGGGGCTTATTTTCCTGAATAAAATATAGAAAATATTTTCAAAGCATACATCTTCAGAATGTGTATCATAAATCACTTTATAATGCAAATAATGTGTATGACATATTGTGATACTGGTTGGTGAATGCTTACGTTTTCCATTGCTCCCTCAATCAGGTATCGCACCAGCATGGTCTGCAGGTAGGGTTTCCGTGACAACAGGCTCGCACATTTCCCACACGCCTGTACCATGCTGTCTACCCGCCTCGTGTCTGCAAGAGAAACATTCAAACAAATTCAACAGTGTAATTTTTTAAACACACGCATCGATGACTCCAAAACCTTTAGTTGGTGTAAAATACATGTATTGTATGAATTTTTCATAGCGAAATTATTTATATTTAAATAGGAAATGACAACTTTTAACTCAAACATCAATAAGACCCTTTTAGGCAGTGTATCCGTAATAAAATGTGCCACAGACGGTGTATCCGTACATAAAGATTGTTGTTGAAAGGGAACACGCATCGATGACTCCAAAACCTTTAGGAGGTGTAAATACATTTATTGTATGTATTTTTCATAGCGATATTATTTATATTTAAATAGGAAATGACAACTTTTTACTCAAACATCAATAAGACCCTTTTAGACAGTGTATCCGTCATCAAATGTGCCACAGACAGTGTATCCATAGATAAAGATTGTTGTTGAAAGGGAGCAGTAAGAATTTGAACTTGAATTTTATATTTAAACAAGGGACAAAATTGTCACAAAACCAGGTTTTCATTGTGAAAAAAAATCTAATAAAGGGAGACAACTCAAACTGAACTTTTGAAATGAACAAACAAAACAAGGGACAAAATTGTCACAAAACCAGGTTTTCATTGTGAAAAAAAATCTGATAAAGGGAGAAAACTCAAACTGAACTTTTGAAATGAACAAACAAAATTAACCCCCTTTGTAAGTTTGTTTTTAAAAAAAATCTATTTTTAGTCGTGGCGACCTTGACATTGGAGATATTGACGTGATTCTTTCGTGCGACACACCGTCCCATGATGGTGAACAAATGTGCCAAATGATTTTAAAATCTCACAATGAATGACATAGTTATGGCCAGGACAAGCTCATTTATGGCCATTTTTGACCTTTGAACTCAAAGTGTGACCTTGACCTTGGAGATATCGATGTAATTATTTCGCGCGACACACCGTCCCATGATGGTGAACAAATGTGCCAAATGATTTTAAAATCTCACAATGAATGACATAGTTATGGCCAGGACAAGCTCATTTATGGCCATTTTTGACCTTTGAACTCAAAGTGTGACCTTGACCTTGGAGATATCGACGTAATTATTTCGCGCGACACACCGTCCAATGATGGTGAACAAATGTGCCAAATGATTTTAAAATCTGACAATGAACGACATAGTTATGGCCCGGACAAGCTTGTTCCGCCCGCCCGCCAGCCAGCCAGCCAGCCAGCCAGCCAGCCAGCCCGCCCGCATTCGCCAATCTAATAACCAGTTTTTTCCTTCGGAAAACCTGGTTAATTAACCCCCTTTGTAAGTTTGTTTTTCAAATAAATCTATTTCTAGTCGTGGCGACCTTGATATTAGAGATATTGACGTGATTCTTTCGTGCGACACACCGTCCCATGATGGTGAACAAATGTGCCAAATGATTTTAAAATCTCATAATGAATGACATAGTTATAGCCCAGACAAGCTCATTTATGGCTATTTTTTACCTTTGAACTCAAAGTGTGACCTTGACCTTGGAGATATTGACGTAATTTTTTCGCGCAACACACCGTCTAATGATGGTTAACAAATGTGCCAAATGATTTTAAAATCTCACAATGAACGACAAAGTTATGGCCCAGACAAGCTTGTTCCGCCCGCCCGCCAGCCCGCCAGCCAGCCCGCCCGCATTCGCCAATCTAATAACCAGTTTTTTCCTTCGGAAAACCTGGTTAAAAAACACTCCAAAGGGCACTTAAGTAAAAGGCTGTGTTCTCAAGCACAATACTGAAATTCAAGTCAAGGTCACTGTTACAAGATGAAAACTTGACTTCATATTTCAGCAAACCTCATGTAAATAGCAATAACAAAACCCGGCACTAGAAGTAATTAATTAAGACATAAAGCAGGTTTTTGAGAGGCCTTAAAATTGGTTAAGGAATGTAGTAAAAGTCCTTACTGCTAGGTCAAGATTAAAGGTAAATACTGCAATGTCAATCTCAAATTACCTTCAATTTCCAACAAACTGAAGAACAACGCCACTAAAGACCCAGCTGCCTGCAGCCCTACGGCACTACTCAGGGTGGATGGAAGGGTCACATAGTTAAGTATATTCAAGGTCATCACTGCAAGGTCAAGGTCAGTGTGAAGTAACAGAGGGGTAAGACTGGCCCAGTGACTTTGAAGACAGTGTTTGAATGTGCATCTGAAAACAATAGAAATAGATAGTAGACGTATTTTTTTTTATTGAAAAGGGTTTTTAATTTGGTTATATTGCCAGGCACATAAATATTCATCAAACAGAAAAAATCTCTTAGATTCAATTGCTACATGTTCTGGGAAAATGGGGCTTTATGTTTGTGCATTAAGTGTTTTCCTAGATTAGCCTATACAGTCCGCACATGCTTATCACGGATAACCCTTTCTAGTCTTATGGGTCTGTTTCGTTTAAATGAAGGTTTTTTTATAGCAAAAATCATGTTTCGGTGAAAATTATTGTCCCTGATTAACCTAACTTTCTATGTGGACTGCAAATCTGTGACAACACTTTAAAAACATTCATTCATAAGCCCAATTTTCCAAAAACACAACTAAAACGTTTCTTAACTTATTGTACAGTGAATTAACCTGACTATTGCAGACCCCACAGTTCTCTCCCACTGTGTCAGCGTATACAAATTAGAGAGGAGGCGGGGCTTGTTAACATCCTTCTGATTATGTAGGAGGTCCATCACACACTGGACACACCCAGATAGTACTGAGCCCATCCCCATCTCTATGTTCTGCTGAATATGTATGAACTGTCCCAGCTGAAATGAAATACCTATACATAAATTCAAGTACTGTGCCAATCCCAAGCTCTATGTTCTGCTGAATATTCATGAACTGTCCCAGCTGAAATGATATTCTTATACATAAATTAAAGGAATTACAAGAAAGCAATAATTGGCCCAATTTTAGTGTAAGGTATGTAATAACAAGAACTGTCACGATAGGATGACTTATGCCCCCTATAAACGCTTGATAGAAGTTATGAGCTTTCTTCGAAACCTAAATGCAGATTTCAAAACCTAAACACGGACCCCAAGTTCAAGGTCAAGGTCACAGGGGTCAAAATATGTGTGCGTATGGAAAGGCCTTGTTCATATAAACATGCATACCAAATATGAAGGTTATATCTCAAGGGACATAGGAGTAATGAGCATTTTTCGAAACCTAAACGCAGATTTCAAAACCTAAACGCAGACCCTTAGTTCAACGTCAAGGTCATAGGGGTCAAAATTTGTGTGCGTATGGAAAGGCCTTGTCCATATACACATGCATACCAAATGAAGGTTATATCTCAAGGGACATAGAAGTTATGAGCATTTTTCGAAACCTAAAAGCAGACCCTAAGTTCAACGTCAAGGTCAAAATTTGTGTGCGTATGACAGGCCTTGTACATATACACATGCATACCAAATATGAAGGTTACATCTTAAGGGAAAGTTTGAGCATTTTTCAAAACCTTAAGGCAAAGTGTGACGGAAAGACGGACAGACGGAGGGACAGACGGACAGTCCGATCACTATATGCCCTCCTACCTGGGTCATAAAAACACAATCAGAAGCTTGAAAACTAAATCAAGGTCTAGGTCATCTCTATCCTCAGCAACATGCCTGTTTTCAAGAATGCAATCTGCCTATAATAACTGGCCAATAAGTGTGACCTTAACCTTTGAGGTTGAGACATTACATGGGGTATTACATGCTACATGTCCTCTCAATAGGGTGGGGAACGTTATTAAAAACTTGACATTGTAATGATGAAGTTACAGTCTACAAAAGCTGTAAATTGTTCATATTTTGAGCACTGACATTTAAGCATGCCCTTGACCTTTGAGGTGGGCTTAGAGGTGTTGTTCATCACACAGTGGCTACTCATTGGGAAGGCTGTGGCACATCATTAAACAAGAGCACCGCATAACCGGTGCCATGCTCGGCACTTGTCAAGACCACATTTTCGCTTTGGAAATTGTATAAATTAAATTCCTCTAACTTATGATTTTACTTTTCTATCTGGATACCATCTGTCCGAGTTACATAAACCTTATAAACACCTTTTATATATATTTCTTTTCATATTTTTCTGAACAAAATAATCGAAACTCAAACAAAATAAATAAACGAAACGAATAAATGAGAACTAGGTATTATGCTTGTCTAGAAAATTGTGGAGAAGTAGTTAGCAACCAGCGCTCACGATTTACCGTATTTTACCATGTATAGCGCGCTACCATGTATAACGCGCATGCGATTTTTTAAAGCCAAAATGGAGGAAAAAAAAGAATTCAAGACCAAAAACCTGAAATTTGGCCGAAAATGGCCGCCATTCTTATATTGCGCAATCATTTAATCTGAGTTTTTCGGGGGCTTATTTTTTTGTTTTAAAGTAGGGAGCGTTTATACGATCAGGAGGGTTGGTTGCATAGCACTTTATTTTCGACAATTTTTAAGATTATTCTCTCGAGAACACTGATATGTCCTTATTGCCGCCCACTGCACGTGTTTTTTCAAGACCCCTGCGCATTAAATTCGAACCACTATTACCTATTCCTCACATTTTAACAGTGTAACATTTTCATTACCTGCCGCTCACAACATCGTATGACATCTTCTTCTGCAGACCCGCAACATTGCAATGTCCAATTTTACACAAATCGTCCGTGGATCCCATTTTATTTTTCATCGCCTTTAATATTTCCCCATTAAGAGATGCTCCCCATTAATTCCAGTTTGACCCAGTATTTCGCGCCTTCACTGCGTCTAGTTAATAAGTATTTATAGTGAGACAAACAATACACCCGAACGCTCAATTCCATACAGTTGGTGTTATCGGCGTAAAGCCATTTGACAAATATCATTTGTTTGTCACTATTGAAAGAAAATAAAACTAGTCTATATCTCTATTGTTGGTTTGTAACCTACGTAGTATACCCGCACAGTAGCATATTAATGCAGAGATCGGAAAATCATTGATAAATGTATTCGTCGTTTCAATGCTTAGGGCAGAGTAATTTCGGAAAATCGGAACTCAACTTACGTAAAACACTTGCTCAATTAACCGTTGAAATCCACCTCCGTTCTCTGCAAAAGGTTCGAAGGCGGAGCTTTGCACGTGCTATTATTTAATTGGACGATTGCCATTGAGGAACAAAAACACGATTGGTTCGGCATGTTGATTGCTAGACAAAGGAAGCCAATTTTGTCGGCGAGAAACTTGTCGCTTTATTGCTGCAGACAGGAAGCGGCTTTCCTTTGATGACGTCAAACTGTTAATTCACATAGAGTGCAAATTTTCGGAATTGCTAACATTAAACTTTGGATTAAATTATCAAAATAAAGCGAAAGCGAAGTTGAGAAATATTGATTGAAATATTGATTGGTCGACTGATATTTAGGTAAGAATCTGATTGACAGTTGGCGAGAGGTTATTTAAATACTCCATTACAGTGAGATTATATGTATTAGTCCTTTAAATTCCATGCAAATTAAGTAGTACACTACCACGATCAGCGGATGAGCTTGATTAACAAACTGAAGCAATAAAATCTAGATACAAAAATATATAGTTTAACACAAACAACCAGATACAAATGAATATGTTGTGAGTTTTTTTTGTAATAAAAACACAGAAACTATTGTTGGATCTTCAATTCATGGATTGTTTAATCCACAAAATCAATGAAAAATGAATGGCCCACAAATAATTATGATTTTACAGTGATCGCTCTGTAGTGCTAACTGTGCGATCAATATGAAAGCTTAAAGTCACACATGATTTGCCAATAAAAAAAGTGTTATCAAACAGTTAACCATGAAGACAAGTGTTTTCTCTGTTAAATAGTAAACAGACTTAGGAACCGTATCCATCAAACCATTCTTGGACTTGAGAATATAGAAAATATGTAGTCTTATACTTTACTAGAGTTGCGACACCTTAAGGGTTTCGCGGGATGGAATGAGTGGGAACTAAAAAAATGTGGGTTCGAAAATTTTGGGAAAGAAAATGTGGGAACGAAAAGGCACGACACGACACGATGAGCTGGCTATGACAATACCTCAGGTATTCTCCGAAAACAGCCGAGCGCATATGCATAAGTCAGTGAGTAATACTCAACAAGACTATTGTCAAGCAAATTTGTCCCCTACCGGCTCCACCATTGTCAGAATTTATTTTATTTTTTTATTTATTGCCATAGAAACCAGAATTTTTGACGTAGGAACAAAATGAAATCACGTGCATAATGTCCTTATTGCCATCTATCCATGTTTCAAGTTTCATGAAAAAATATTAAGAACTTTAAAAGTTATCGCAGGATTCAGAAAAGTGTGACAGACTGACTGACTGACGGACACAGAGCACAAACCATAAATCCCCTCCGGTGAAACCGGATGTGGACTAATAAAAGCTACGCACGGCGTATAAAATCAGAACCACTGGGTCGAATATGCTGAAACTTGGCCACATTATAGATTATAGTCCAAATTAACAAGCTACAGAATGAGCGTTTTTGGACCAGACAGCGTAAAACATCAACCAATAATGGACAGCACAAAATGGGTAATTTTGTACAAAAAATGTAAACTTTGAGTGGCATTTAATGACCTTTAGACATCAGAAAGTTGCAAATTTTTAATATTCTGCACACTTCGACTTGTTTTTTTTTTACAAATTTAGAAGCATCTATGCTTGGGATGTATAAACCCTGTTATTCAGTGTCAAATTTGGCCAAAAATCACAATACAATCCCAAAAATGGCTAAGCAGCAATGCCCCTTTTAGTTAACATTATTCCTTATATTTAATTGAATTGTTTAAAAAGATAACTGTGTTACTGTATATTAAATCATAATGGCTCTGTATATCACACATGATAGGGCACTGCTGGGGCTTAAACCCAGAACTCATCTCACATTGTAAGATGCGTTTTTCAATTAAACTACAATGACTGTATCTTGTGAAGTGGAGCCAACATACACCCACATACCGGTAAATGAAAAAATCATTCTGTCCATATATTTGTACTGGGCGTTAGTGAAAGTGAAAGTCTTTTTCCAGGTTTTCCCTGATTTCCAGGTTGGCTGGGAACCATGTTTAACTATGATAAAATGTTCTTTAGATGCCATGTGTATTAATATATAGGTCTATTTTTCTGAGATATTAATGAAAATGCCTGTGGGTATGTGGCGAATATTTAAAAAATCAACTTGATATATGGTGCTAACACGGTAAAATTGTATGAGCCCAAATTATAATAGATGAATGCGTATTATGCTTCTCTGCTTATACTATGACGACATGTTCATACAATGCCATTTTTATTAATATACATGTATATGCCAAATTTAATGAAAAAGACTTGAAAATGTGTGTCGCAAGATACCAAGTAAGAAATAAATCAGCATTTTTATGTAGGGTCTTCACACGGTAAAATTATTTGTGCCCAAAATAATAATAGATGAATGCATATTAGGCTTCAATGTTGCTTATACTATGACTACTGGTTCATACGATGCAATTTTTATAAATATCTATGCCAAATTTAATGAAATAGACTTGAAAATGTGTGTCGCCAGGTACCAAGTAAGAAAAAAATCAGCATTTTTATCTAGGGTCTTCACACGGCTAAATTATTTGTGCACAAATAATAATAGATGAATGCATATTAGGCTTCAATGTTGCTTATACTATGACTACTGGTTCATACGATGCCATTTTTATAAATATCTATGCCAAATTTAATGAAATAGACTTGAAAATGTGTGTCGCCCGGTACCAAGTAAGAAAAAAGTCAGCATTTTTATGTAGGGTCTTCACACGGTAAAATTATTTGTGCCCAAAGTATAATAGATGAATGCATATTAGGCTTCAATGTTGCTTATACTATGACTACTGGTTCATATGATGCCAATCTTATAAATATCTATGCCAAATTTAATGTAATAGACTTGAAAATGTGTGTCGCCAGGTACCAAGTAAGAAAAAAATCAGCATTTTTATGTAGGGTCTTCACACAGTAAAATTATTTGTGCCCAAGTAATAATAGATGAATGCATATTAGGCTTCAATGATGCTTATACTATGACTACTGGTTCATACGATGCCAATTTTATAAATATCTATGCCAAATTTAATGAAATAGACTTGAAAATGTGTGTCGCCAGGTACCAAGTAAGAAAAAATCTGCATTTTTATGTAGGATCTTCACACGGTAAAATTGTTTGTGCCCAAATAATAATAGATGAATGCATATTAGGCTTCAATGTTGCTTATACTATGACTACTGGTTCATACGATGCCATTTTTTAAAATATCTATGCCAAATTTAATGAAAAAGACTTGAAAATGTGTGTCGCCAGGTACCAAGTAAGAAACAAATCAGCATTTTTATGTAGGGTCTTCACACAGTAAAATTATTTGTGCCCAAGTAATAATAGATGAATGCATATTAGGCTTCAATGTTGCTTAAACTATGACTACTGGTTCATACGATGCCATTTTTTAAAATATCTATGCCAAATTTAATGAAAAAGACTTGAAAATGTGTGTCGACAGGTACCAAGTAAGAAACAAATCAACATTTTTATGTAGGGTCTTCACACAGTAAAATTATTTGTGCCCAAATAATAATAGATGAATGCATACTAGGCTTCAATGTTGCTTATACTATGACTAATGGTTCATACGATACCATTTTTATAAATATCTATGCCAAATTTAATGAAATAGACTTGAAAATGTGTGTCGCCAGGTACCAAGTAAGAAAAAAATCAGCATTTTTATGTAGGGTCTTCACACGGTAAAATTATTTGTTGCCAAATAATAATAGATGAATGCATATTAGGCTTCAATGTTGCTTATACTATGACTACTGGTTCATACGATGCCAATTTTATAAATATCTATGCCAAATTTAATGAAATAGACTTGAAAATGTGTGTCGCCCGGTACCAAGTAAGAAAAAAGTCAGCATTTTTATGTAGGGTCTTCACACAGTAAAATTATTTGTGCCCAAAGTATAATAGATGAATGCATATTAGGCTTCAATGTTGCTTATTATATGACTACTGGTTCATACGATGCCAATCTTATAAATATCTATGCCAAATTTAATGAAATAGACTTGAAAATGTGTGTCGCCAGGTACCAAGTAAGAAAAAAATCAGCATTTTTATGTAGGGTCTTCACACAGTAAAATTATTTGTGCCCAAGTAATAATAGATGAATGCATATTAGGCTTCAATGTTGCTTATACTATGACTACTGGTTCATACGATGCCAATTTTATAAATATCTATGCCAAATTTAATGAAATAGACTTGAAAATGTGTGTCGCCAGGTACCAAGTAAGAAAAAATCTGCATTTTTATGTAGGATCTTCACACTGTAAAATTGTTTGTGCCCAAATAATAATAGATGAATGCATATTAGGCTTCAATGTTGCTTATACTATGACTACTGGTTCATACGATGCCATTTTTTAAAATATCTATGCCAAATTTAATGAAAAAGACTTGAAAATGTGTGTCGCCAGGTACCAAGTAAGAAACAAATCAGCATTTTTATGTAGGGTCTTCACACAGTAAAATTATTTGTGCCCAAGTAATAATAGATGAATGCATATTTGGCTTCAATGTTGATTATACTATGACTACTGGTTCATACGATGCCAATCTTATAAATATCTATGCCAAATTTAATGAAATAGACTTGAAAATGTGTGTTGCCAGGTACCAAGTAAGAAAAAAATCAGCATTTTTATGTAGGGTCTTCACACAGTAAAATTATTTGTGCCCAAATAATAATAGATGAATGCATATTAGGCTTCAATGTTGCTTATACTATGACTACTGGTTCATACGATGCCAATCTTATAAATATCTATGCCAAATTTAATGAAATAGACTTGAAAATGTGTGTCGACAGGTACCAAGTAAGAAAAAAATCTGCATTTTTATGTAGGGTCTTCACACAGTAAAATTATTTGTGCCCAAATAATAATAGATGAATGCATATTAGGCTTCAATGTTGCTTATACTATGACTAATGGTTCATAGGATACCATTTTTATAAATATCTATGCCAAATTTAATGAAATAGACTTGAAAATGTGTGTCGCCAGGTACCAAGTAAGAAAAAAATCAGCATTTTTATGTAGGGTCTTCACACGGTAAAATTATTTGTTCCCAAATAATAATAGATGAATGCATATCAGGCTTCAATGTTGCTTATACTATGACTACTGGTTCATATGATGCCAATTTTATAAATATCTATGCCAAATTTAATGAAATAGACTTGAAAATGTGTGTCGAAAGTTACCAAGTAAGAAAAAAATCAGCATTTTTATGTAGGGTCTTCACACGGTAAAATTATTTGTGCCCAAAATAATAATAGATGAATGCATATTAGGCTTCAATGTTGCTTATACTATGACTACTGGTTCATGCGATGCCATTTTTATATAATAATAAAATATAACAAATAATCCAACATGAGACAAAATGTCAAATAAAGATTATTAAAATAACATTTTTATAGCACAACTTGAACAAATTACAAATTAGACAGGCACACAATATCATAATAAAAAAATATGATAGTCATATGAAATGGCCGTTAACAACTTTAAATAAAATATAATTATGAATTTCTTTAAACTGAAAACCTTTTTTATAATAGACTTGTTTTTTTTCCTAAATTATTAATAGTGATAGCTGTTTTTGCACAAATTAAAGGAATTGGCAATGCAAATGGTCAATGTTTTAAAAAACGTGCAACTTATTTTTTCACATTTCTCAACAGTTAGCGACTAATGCTGATGTTGTTACGCTAAGTGGCATATGGTTGCTGATGTCGTTACTGAGACTCATATTTTCACAAATTTGAACAATGCTCAATTAATTATTTTCACAATGTTCAACAGTCACAACTCATTTGTTCACAATTTTGAAAAGTGTGCAACTTATTTTTCCATAATTGTCAAGATTGCGAGGCTCATTTTTTTAATCTTCAACATTGCACGACTCATATTTCACAATTTTCAACATTGCGAGACACTTGTTTTCACAATTTTTAAAAGTATGCTACTGATATTTTAGGAATTTTAAACAATGTGCAACAAATTTTTCACAATGTTGAATAGTCACCAACAATTTTTCTCACTTTGAACATTGCGCGACTCCTTTTACCACAATATGAACAGTGTGCGCCTAATGTTTTCACAAAATGAGGCGGCAGAGGTTGCTGCACAAAGATAAAAAAGCCCACTGAAATTTTATCCAAAAAATAGCAACATGGCTTATTGGAGCTAAACAACCCTTTCTACATGTACTTTCAACAAGCACACAGACCAATGACAGTAGGACTACTGGCACTGACCGTTGGTTCATCAGCATGAAAAATGGGTGTCAAAAATAGCACAAATAATGTAAAATGTGTAATATGCATGTATAACGATTAAACTTACCAACCACTCGACCAGGAAACAGACTATGTCACATAGTATGTGGGATTCGGGATGCTCTCCCACTGGTATCATAATTTCATATGCAGATCAGTGGTCACAAGAACGTACACAACATCATTAATGTCAGCAATATATATCTCCGACTTCAAACACACAGCTTGCAAAATCGATGAATATTGCACAAAAGCAGCTTCGTTACAAACTTCCAGCAACTCGAAATCCACAAGCAGTCTCGTTCCCCACCCACTTTGACTTCGCAGCGAAGGCATGTTTTTTGGGGGAAACCGTTAACATCTCACAACTAAACGTATACTACGGAGATTGACAAGTTGAAAAATAATTTACTCTAATCACTTCCCATTTGCGCACTACGTTAAACTCCAGTTCCATTTTGTCTTTATTGTTTGAAATGTTACTCTACACATTCGCTTTCAAAATAGCGGTTGGCGTGTTGTTGGAAGTACATGTACATGTCGAATGTGTTATTGTAAAAACTATTGGTATTGTGTTTTTAGTGCAGAAATTGTATTTAAGTTTCGATTTCTAGCTCAAATTTATATATTTTGTTAAATAATTTGCGTTTAAATTTGATTGTTTGTTGCTTACTTGCGAACTATTTTTTATGTGTAAATATGCATAGACGCTAGTGGATATGTAATCAGGTTACCATATTTACAACAATAAAATTTAACGGTTGTTTGTTTTTGTTTGTTTTGTTAATATTTTCTAAAACGTATGTTAAACGCAAGATGAAATTATTAATTAATTTGAGAATACAATCGCAATATGTATTATTTAAAATCAAATTTGAATAGCCTAGCGCGTGAATTATCTCCTGGGGTGAATCGGCTTCCGGCGAGAACTCATTTTATAGCGCGTGCGCCATAAAAACACACCACTTTTTCGTGATTTAATCAAAAACTAGATTTTTGCCAGGTATAACGCCTACGCCAACAGGTAGATCGCATTCTTGTCCATATACATGTCAAATTTCAGCAAAATTAACCGACCAGTTTTCAAGGCGCCCAAATCGCGACTATATGCACCAACTTAATGAAACTTAGCCCCCTTTATCATTCGTTCGAATGAACGTCATCAATGATGACGTCCAATACATCACTCATTCCATATATATACATGCTTAAAACTGGTGCTTATATCACTAACATATTGTTAAAGAAGAATTATTTAACTAAAGGTGTTAACTGCCATGCTAGACATTACTTTCAAATAGTTTAATTAATTTACAGTTTTAAGGATATTCTTCATTTTAAGACTTAAGTGTAAGAAGCAGTTGGTGAATACCAGCCCTCGTACTCAACAATAAAAAAGAGCTAGTTTTTAACTGTAAAACAGAAGCCTCAACATTCCATAGAGCAAATACAATTTTACTAGACATTAAAAAAGTATTTTAATTGTTTTATCCTTTTTTTAACAATCATTTAACCATAAATGAAGCTTTAGAGTTTTATGATTGAGTTACTTTATTTGAAATTGAAGCTACAGCAAAAAGTCCACATAGTGTCATTAAAGAAATCACCTTTTGTTGCCAAGATTAAATTTTACTGATAACATTGTAATAGGTTATACATGTACTAAAGCATACAAGGATGTATCACATGAAACAACTGGTTATCACATGCAACACAATATTTTATCAGAAACTTTATCAAATCACACGAGTGATACATGTCACACCATTAACTAAATAGTGATATGAGTTGATTACAGACATATATCTAACGACAATAAGAGTGACTTTAGTATTTCTTAATCGTATAACAATTAAAACTTTTGATATACAGTGTTCTGTCAAAAAAGTATTTCCAAAAGTTCTTAAAAAAATGGCTGAAAAATGTCCAGTCCTAGCAACAAGTTCAGATTTAATGTTTGACTATTCTTGCATCATCTGTGAGGAAAACGATTTAAGCACAGAGGCTGAGTTCCACTGTGAACAATGTTCCAAGCGTTACTGCGGCAACTGCCTCGCACTGCACAACCAACTTTATAAAAAGCATTCAGTGACTGGAAGAGAGAAGATGGATAAATGGAACTGGGTAAGGCTAGAACAATGTGAGGAGCACCCTACTGAGACATTTACTGTCTACTGTGAGGACCACAGCAAGATGTTGTGCCAGAAGTGTCATGTGTACAACCACCAGTAAGTTTCTTTAAAATGTATTTGTTTTAGCTACATTGCATTAAAAAAAAAAACACTGACTGGAATTAATTTTCTATGGTGGAACCAGCACTTGATGTTACAACGGTACAATTATACAGTGACATATTATTAATAAATTCTAATATGACATTGACCAAAATCTATAGACTTATAACAAGAATAATGTTGAAAAACAACCTAGTTAACAACCCAAATACAGTTTGCAAAAATGTATAATATGTGCCTTCTATCATGAACTAATATCACATTCTCTTATAATCTATGTATTATACTTAACTTTTTATATGGTTAAAAGCATGTGTATGCTTAAAAGCTAGTAAATGTTGGTATTGTTGTTGGTGTTATAATCTTGCCATTGAGGATCGATATTATTTGTACACTCTATAAATATATACCAACAGAGTACAGAAGGGGGAAACTAAACAGGGATTTATTTTTGTGTTTTCAATAACTCTTAAATACATTTGATTTTGATAGAAGCATTAAGATAAATAAAAAACACAACAGGGCAACAAATCTGCAATGTTCCCTGCTCAAATGCTCCAGTGACAAAGATATAATTTTGGGAAAGGCTTGCATATATATTTATTAATTAATGAATAAACATTAATCAGAAATGGTGATATTTTTACATTGAACTAAAAAGCAACGATCGGGCCCTTAAATGTTCATGGGTTAAAAAAAGGTTATTTAACAGAAAACTGTTTTTCTTTTTTTTAAGCAATAGATTTGACTTGGTGACCTAGAGTTTCAACCCAAGTGACCCAGTTTTGTAATCATTTTAGATATTGTCAAGATAAATTTTCTCACCAAGTTTCATCAAGATATGATGAAAAATGTGACCTCAAGATTGGTATCGAGCCAAAAAATGATGACACACAACACACCACACATGACAGGTTCAACAAGGGCTGTTTGTAAAACATGCATGCCCCCCCCATATGGGCTGTCCGTTGTAGTGGCAGCCATTGTGTGAATACGATTTTTGTCACTGTGACCTTGACCTTTGACCTAGTGACCTGAAAATCAATAGGGGTCATCTGCGGGTCACGATCAATGTACCTATGAAGTGTCATTATCCTAGGCAAAAGCGTTCTTGAGTTATCATCCGAAAATCATTTTACTATTTCGGGTCACCGTGACCTTGACCTTTGACCTTGTGACCTCAAAATCAATAGGGGTCATCTGCAAGTCATGATCAATCTACCTATGAAGTTTCATGATCCTAGGCGTATGCGTTCTTGAGTTATCATCCAAAAACCATTTTACTATTTCGGGTCACTGTGACCTTGACCTTTGTCCTAGTGACCTCAAAATCAATAGGGGTCATCTTCAAGTCATGATCAATCTACCCATGAAGTTTCATGATCCTAGGCTTATGCGTTCTTGAGTTATCATCCCGAAACCATTTTACTATTTCGGATCACCGTGACCTTGACCTTTGACCTAGTGACCTCAAAATCAATAGGGGTCATCGGCAAGTCATGATCAATCTACCCATGAAATTTCATGATCCTAGGCGTATGTGTTCTTGAGTTATCATTCAAAAACCATTTTACTATTTCAGGTCACCGTGACCTTGACCTTTGACCTAGTGACCTCAAAATCAATAGGGGTCATCTGCGAGTCATGATCAATGTACCTATGAAGTTTCATGATCCTAGGCCCAAGCGTTCTTGAGTTATCGTCTGACAACCACCTGGTGGACGGACCGACAGACCGACCGACCGACCGACATGAGCAAAGCAATATACCCCCTCTTCTTCGAAGGGGGGCATAATTAATCTTATCAAATATATCATAGTAACCATTATATTTTCTGATTCACAGAAAATGCACAGAGGTCACACTTATTGCAGACAAAGTTCAGGATCTCCATCAAAAAGGTGTCTTCAAGACAATATCAAAGACTATTCAAACCAATCAAGAGCAACTGAACAAGAAAATACAAGACATGAAGGACAACATAGACTCCTTGCAGGTATCCTACACTAATATCATTCAAGAAATCAATACTGTACACAGACAACTCGTAACTGCACTCCATAAACTACAGATGAATACAATTAAGGAAGTAAAGACACTCCTTGAGATTTGGAAGTCATCACTTCAGTCTGAGATTGACAAGGCTTCCAAGGTAAGCGAAAATACTCAATATGTCCAAGACAATATGGGCATTATGTTAGGTAACAAGAGTAAAGCTCGGTCATACATTATGTATTTAAAATGCCTAGATCAGTCAAAAGAGACAGCTGCTCTGCTTGCACCAATCAAAACATTAGCAATAGAATTCACTGTTCACAAAAACATTGAACAGTTTCTTTTAAAACAGACAGCATTGGGAATATTGGAGACAACATTTGCAAAAACAAAAAACGATGCAATTTTAGAAAACATAAGAATGGAAGAAAAACAAAAAAAGGACTATTTTATGTATAACGTAAAAACATGCAGGGATTCGCATGATTGCTGGATTGCAGGCATCTGTGAGACACCTAATGGTGAACTCCTCATAACAGACAGGTTCAACAATACTGTAAAGCTGCTTGATCAGAGCTTCAATGTGTTGAACCATCTTAAATTAACCACTAATCCCATCTCAATTTGCAACACCTACTCCAATAATTTTGCTGTTGCTGCTGTAGATAATTACCTGGGCAAATATAACATCCACTTCATCAGAGTGACCAATGGTAAGTTGGTACACAACAGGACACTGAATCCCCAACATTCCTGCAGAGGTATTACCCATCACCAGGAAAACCTGTACATTACATCAGGTGATGCACTGTATAACTACACTGTCGAGGGCAGACTGGTGAGAAAGGTGTATGAAGATACTTCAGGAAGCTTAAATGGTAAACCATTAGCTATATCAATTGACTTTAGAACTCAAGAGTACAGAAGTTTCCAGGTAAATCATTGATGGGTCCTTAAAATAACAGGTATTGGTAAATATTATATGTTTTCTGATATAATATTGCAATATCAGTAATTGTAACTGTAACTAAACAGTTAAATGAGTGTGTGAACAAAATTTCGCCAATGGCCTATTCTTGTTCTATTGGACATTACTAAATAATATAGCTGATGCGCTGTGTATAATTTACTTGTTGGTATGTTTTACCCTCAAAAAGGGTTCATATGACTTTATTACGAACATCAAGATTTCTTTTCAAAACTCAACTACAGTTCAATCTATTTAGAAATTCAAGTTCTTTTAAAGAAGATATTTGGAAACAAAATTCAGTAATCACAATCAAGCATTTCCAAGGTCTGTGCAAACCAGGGTCAAATACTTTGTTATCGTCATTCACAGTTGGCCCCTGTGCAGTCAGTCCAGATGGAGACCGTCTGTATGTTGTAGACCATTATAGATTCTCACTGCTCACTCTGGCCATAAACAGAACAGTACTATCCAGGCTAAAACACCCCCCCGATTGGGATGTCTGCGTTCCACCGGGTCTCCACGTAACAGACTCGGGTGAAGTACATATATCTGTAGTGCAAGAAGGAACAATCCTCCAAGTGGACAGAGATGGAAGACAGGTACTGGCAGATGTGATCGAAAAAAACGATGGTGTGTATAGACCAACATGTGTCTACATAAGAAAAAACTACACCAGAAAAATTGAGCATTTACTAATTGTGGGAATGTCTCCAAATGACAATATCATGGTTTTTAAGGATTGTAAGCTAATACTATGAGTGATTGAACAAGAAATGTCAAGAGACAGCACAGAGAAGATTCTTATTCTTAAAGACTTAAAGTCAAAGTTTCTGTCTTTTTTCTACAAAACATCTGTTTGTTTAATAGGCATTGCAGCTCTTAAAAAACAACTAATTTGTTGACACTTAATTTTGTGGATTTCAAATAAAAAACAACTAATTTGTTGATACGTAATTTTGTGTATTTCAAATTTTCGGGGAAGACTGACCGTCATAATAATTAAACTTTTATTAAAACAAAGCATAATCTACTAATCTGTGTTGACAGCAAGACTTGAGTTTAATGTGCACTAAAGCATGAAAGTGTTGCCGATAATTGTCGATAAGAGCTATAAAGCGGCGCACTTGTGGGTCCCGCTTGCTAATTGCCATCAATGTTGTTTTGACAATATTTGCAACTCTCAGCACAATCCGTCCCCTAGTAGTAACAATTGAGTAATAAGGTCCTCAAAATACACATGTGAAAACCGTTATGTCTCTTTTAACTTCAATTGGCACTTATTGACGTATGTGATAAATCTGCAAACTGTTAATTTGACAACATCACGTAAAGGAGAACAATTGTTGATGTACAGTTTAAATACCGTGCTTGATTTTAAAAGTATTATTACCCAAACACTTATAATGAAAACAACATATTGTATTAACTAGCATATCTAGTTCAAACATATACAATTTACGTCAAATGGGTGGAAAATAACAACAACAGTTTCAATTCGGACCTACTGAAGTGAAGTAGCTATTACAAAAAACAAAACTCTCGGATAACCGACAACAAAAGAAAATGTCGGAAATGACATTCGGAAATGACCGATTTTGGATTAAAAATGTATAAATAACCGTTGGTACTTGAATTCGTGGTTCAGCGGACCAACAGAATCCACAAAAATTCGTACCACACGCAATTTAATGGTTTCACAGTAATATATTTTTTCTCTAACTTGCAAATTCTCACAAGAAACATGTATGGTAGTTGATATTGCTTCGTATGAACATTTGCATGATGCCTTATTTATGTGTTATAAAATCATACACAAATACTTAGTAATTGAATCCATGCCAATAATAAAGGTATGCTCATTGAAAATTGAATCCAATAGTTGTATGTTTATGTGTATGAAGTGCTTTTTTGACTTACTATTTCTTATTTTAAATCTGTAACAGAAATAAAATTGAGATAAATTAAATGATAAATGCATTACCTTATGCATTTGATACTTGAGCCATTTTATTCATTTTGATTAATTAAAGATAGCTATGATTGTTATGATTTGATATGCATTTAGACAAGAATTGATTACTGGATATAATTAATTAATAATAATGTACAATACATATTGCAATGCATCTTGCAAAATTTATTGTCCAATTTATTTTCTTTAAAATGTGTACAAATGTGTTCTCACACGAGGTCTAACTTCATTTAATAAAGATTCCCTATGTATGTAAATAACATAGAAAGTAAATAATATATTTACAAAAGTTAAATGGTATTTATGCAGTCATGATAAAAATCTATGATTTGTTCATTTTAAGAACACATATTTGAAAGTGATGTACATTTTCTCTCAGTCACCACAAAGACATGTTAGATTTTGAATGTCTGCATTAGTTATATAGTTTATGTAAACTAAATGCTGAAAAAAAAATAAAACAAGAAATATGACCATGCCAGGAAAGTAGACTTTCAACCTCTTACCAGTTTAATTAGTTGAATATAATTAACTTTTAAAGCAAGGTCTGCATCCAAGCTAATTTCACACAAAATTACATCACAATACCTCCATCAAAATTCAAAGTATTTAGCAAAAACCATCTTTCACAGGCCTCGACACTAACTTTTTTTTCGACTAGCCCATTCGGGCTAGTCAATGCAGAATCTAACCTGACCAATCTTTCATGTGCCCTGACCCATGGCCCTCAATCCATTTTAGGGGAAGCGGGTCGCTACCCTCATGAGGGGGGAATTTTCGCGGCTTTTCGCTTTTAGGGGGATTTTTTTACTTACTCTCTCATTATTACATTTGTACATGTTTGCACTATATTAATTTCTTTTTTCATAATTTAGCATGTTTGACAAGATTAAATTTAAATAGAATTGAGATATAATATTCATGAGACACATCTTTGTAAAAAAAAATGTTTTTTTTTTTTTTTCAGGGGGAATTTTTCTACCCAAAAGGAGAATAAAAGTATACTTTTCATGTGGGGGACTGCGGCCGAAATTCGGCCGCAGATTTGATAGATTGAGGGCCCTGTGACCCAAGTATTATAATAACCTTTTTTACATAGATAGCTATAATAAACAGTGGTTGCCGTCTGACAAAAAATCGTAAGTGAATCTTAAATGTCGCAAAATAACGAGTTACAGTAGTCGTAAAATTGTAGAGGGTTAACTAAAAGCCGGGATCGACCTTTAATATTAGTTTTGCTAATTGAATTGCGTAAAAAAGATTGTCAAAACACTTCTTATCGATCAAACAAATAAAAGTCATTTAAAATTGATAAATGACTTATATTTATTTTTATGTAACTTTGTGTTAATGTCGAG
This sequence comes from Dreissena polymorpha, assembly GCF_020536995.1. Classification (NCBI taxonomy): domain Eukaryota; kingdom Metazoa; phylum Mollusca; class Bivalvia; order Myida; family Dreissenidae; genus Dreissena; species Dreissena polymorpha. The sequence goes on along the minus strand of NC_068356.1, from coordinate 135,973,678 downwards.
TTTGATACCTTCATCGATCCCTGAGGATCCTGGGCGATCCTGGCTTTTAGTTTAAAATGTATTTTTATCGAGAAAACACGTCACTTCGAGGAAACCAATCAAAAACCGTATATAGCAGAATTAGGTTTAAAAATAGGGACTGACGTGTTTTCTTGATAAAAATACATTCCAAATCTATTTCGAGATATGATCGGTTTTAAAAGCGTTTGTTGTCTCCGACTTCACTCTAGGATATAATTGTCATCTGATCGTACTGTATTCAGATTTTTACATCTTTGAAAAGCTTATTTAAAATGCAGTTTATTGATATAGAATACATAATCCCGCCCAGAATACACACAACCAGTCGGGCATGTTCCTGGGACATTGGCTAGCCCGGTCCTAGGTACAGGCAGTGAATGTCGTTCTGACATGCCTTAGTGTCGAGGCCTGTTTCAATGTTTAATAACAATGAACTTGACCAAAATTGCCCTAAATGCAACCCCATCCAAGGTTGCAATGAAAGCAACCTACCAACAAAATGAACACATAATACCTCTATCTAAACTAAAGTACTATAACCAAAACACTTTTTGTATTTTCTATTTTCATTCACAGTGACCTTGACCCCACTGGCCCTTAAATCTTGTAAGAGCCTTATTGGCCACAAATACTCACCTGGTCTTGCGTCTCAGCGTGGGAGAGGATGTAGGCGAGAATTTCTGCGCCGACCTTCGGACCTTTGTACAGGATGATGTAACAAATCAGTCTCTGCTGCCATTTTGACCTGCATAAAGACCTCTAACAATGGTTCTGTGTTGTCCACTGGTTCATTTACAATTGTTTTCTTATCCAATAGATCTTTTATTCCTATGAACAACCGAAATACTATTTTTTTTAACATTATCAAGATTGAAATTGAAATATTGATTAATGATGAAAAAGCTACTTAAGTCAGCTATGATTATACTAGACTTAAAAAAATAAAGGGTACAAGCCTCAGGAAACCATCCAGTACAAGAAATTAAAGGGTACAAGCTCCAGGAAACCATCCAGTACAAGAAAATAAAGGGTACAAGCCCCAGGAAACCATCCAGTACAAGAAAATAAAGGGTACAAGCCCCAGGAAACCATCCAGTACAAGAAAATAAAGGGTACAAGCCCCCAGGAAACCATCCAGTACAAGAAAATAAAGGGTACAAGCCCCAGGAAACCATCCAGTAAGGTGTTTAGTTACAGCTAATGTTCTTCCATTACAGTCAGTTTCATATTGCACGATAAATAGCTGCAAACGTTTAAAGATGGTGGCCTCAATAGAATCAAAATCTAATATGATTGAGAAATTGTGCTAACTTGTATTTTTGGGGCAATTTTTAGCAAATATTGGAGTGGTTATTGAAAACAGCAATTTTGAACAATGTTGTTGCAGTTAAAAATTACATTGTTTATTGTAATTTTATTGTGCAACAATTAACCTGTCTGCCATTTTGGTTTGGTAAGCAAACTAACTCCCCAGATTTCTCTATCAATACCGAACTTTGCAGCGGACAGACCATTGAGTTAGCAAACTTTCGCAAACTGTTCTGATGGTTTGTCTTAACTGAACACACTTAAATATCAGCAATAATTTTTTTCTTATTTATGAATTATCCGTAAAAGGCACTTAAACAATATATGAAACATGACAAAGACTAAAAACATGTCTAATAAGACTATTGCCAAGCAATATAAGTCCCCTACTGGTGAAACTCCTGTGGATCGCAGGATCCACCATTTTCAGCAATATTTCTAGTCTATTTGTTGCCATAGCAACCAGAAGTCTTGATGTAGGAACAAAATGAAATGACGTGCATAATCTCCATATTGCCATGTTTCAAGTTTCATTAAAAAATCTGAAGAACTTTTCAAGTTATCACAGGATCCAGAAAAGTGTGACAGACTCACGGACACACAGAGCGCAAACCAGTACTGTATGGGACAAAAACATCCCAAAAGGAAAGAGAGTTGTCAATTTTGTTCCAAAAGTGTATTATCAGCAGATGAACAAATACTATAAGCACTGAAAGTGAACATTTCAGCGAAAGGACTGTAAAAAATAATTAGATTGGGTTGTGTAATTTAGTACCAAGCAATTGAAGAATACTAAAAATTCCCATTTTGAAGATTTCACTCTGAGAACTTTCCCAATGTCAGGGTTTTCCCCACTAATTTTGTGCGCTACGGGTTCTTTCCCAAATTGATCAAGCAAAATCGTTGATTATTACCTCTTCCCTGAGCTCATTAGCAGCTGTTTGGTCAAGGTGGGTAAACTGGTGCTCAAAGCGCCGAGGTAAGGTAGCTCTGCCGACACTTCCTGTCCTGCCCGCCGGTACACCTGCATCTGTGTCTCATCTAAAACTTGGTCCTGAAAGTTAAAAACATATAAGCTCGATGGTATTGAAAGCTTAAGACTTATAGACATGCTCTTGAGGTTATTTCCTGGGTAGAAACAGTACTTGGTGTCTTTTGGGGAGATTTAATGAGTACTCTCACAATGGGGATCAAATCCATGACATGCAAGTCGCTTGGTGGACACCATATCCACTCAACAACAGCGACATTAATTTTGTCCTTGAACAACAGTACTGTCTCAACGTTTGGCTTCAATTCTTGTCCCCAAAACACTTGGTCCTGAAACAACAATACACAGACTCAAACCTAAGCTACAATTCTAAAATAACAAGAGCACCGCATAACAGGTGCCACGCTCGGCTACGAGTGCAGTTTTGAATAAATGAAAGCTTGTCAGAATTTTTATTTTAAAGAGGTCACAGTGACCTTGACCTTTGACCTAGTGACCCAAAAATGGGTGTGGTGTGTAGAACTCATCAAGGTGCATCTACATGTGAAGTTTCAAAGTTGTAGGTCGAAGCACTTTGATTTTAGAGCCAATGTTAAGGTTTCAGCACGACGCGGACGGCAGATGTCAGACGGCGGACAACGAGCTGGCTATGACAATACCTCGGGTTTTTCTCCGAAAACAGCCAAGCTAAAAATTACAAGTTTCACAGACACTGATGCCCTTGCAACACATTTTTCGACACAGACGAATCAATTCAATTCCTTGCATCTTCTTATCATAACATTTTAAGTAACATAACATTGTGGTTGCTTAGCTAAGATTTTTATGCAAAGTAAACAGCTGGTTAAAGAAGAATTGCACAAAACGTTTTTATTTTCAAAAGAATTGTTCACAGGGTCTCTCATTTTGTCTAGCAACTCGGTCATGAAACAAGGCTACACAGGATATAAACGAATAAATAACAAAAAACAACAAAGGTAACAACTATAAATATTGCATTGATGTAGTGTCAAAAATCATCCTTTCGTTTGTATGTGTTTTTGTAGAATTTCATAAATAAGTGGGGCTACACAAAAAGTGAATCATTGTTAAAATTTCCAACAGAAAACCACATCTCTTAGGCAGCAAACATCATTGTCCAAATTGTGCAAGTACTGATGTTAAGTTGATATAACATCACTTCAATAGATTATGCTCAAAAGCACTGACATACAATTAGCATGGTACAGGTGTTCTGGATCTCAATGTAATGACTAACAATTAGTCTGGCACAGGTGTTCTGGATCTCAATGTTATGACTAACAATTAGTCTGGCACAGGTGTTCTGGATCTCAATGTTATGACTAACAATTAGTCTGGCACAGGTGTTCTGGATCTCAATGTTATGACTAACAATTAGTCTGGCACAGGTGTTCTGGATCTCAATGTTATGACTAACAATTAACATTGCACTGATGTTCTGGATCTCAATGTAATGACTTACAATTAACATGGCACATGTGTTGTAGATCTCAATGTAATGACTTATAATTAGCATGGCACAGGTGTTCTGGATCTCAATGTAATGACTTACAATTAACATGGTGCATGTGTTCTGGATCTCAATGATATGACTTGCAATAAGCATGACACAGGTGTTCTGGATCTCAATGTAATGAGGCCATCCTTAAAAAATTGTTTGTTTGGCATAACCTGACCCAGGTAAATTTGGGTGGGTCGGTAGGTAGGGATTTTTTTTTTTTTTTTTTTTTTTTTTTTTTTCTGACATTGAACTCCGACATATACCAAACTGAAAGGTAATTATCAAATAAAGCTCCAAGTCTTCTGCCTCAAGAAAGGAAATTGGTAAAGATTTTTCTGCACCGTCCGTATCACCGCGCGTGTATTCGTAAGTCTATTTTTTCTATAAAGAGCTTCTTTTCATTTGCTTATTTTTTATATGACTTTTGCCATTAGCCGTTATATTGTAGGAAGACGACAATATCAACTGTGTATTCCATTATCTGCGCATGAATGACCCAATATTACCCCATAGCGAAGTCAATGTTGATTGGCCCGCTACCATATGCCCTTCAAATTGTTCATGGAAACAAAGAGAAAAATAGTTTTTTAAAAACATTCCGGATTAAAATGGCGGATGTTTTCAATGAAATTTAACGAGATTTAAGCATATTCGCAAATGATATTTTTCTAGAGCCAAATTCGCTATACTTTCGCAAATGGTGAACGACATCGCGAGCCCTGTAGTAGTGAGCATTTATTCCAATAATAACACGTTCGCAATGCTCGCGCTGTCCTTCGCCATTTGAGTCATTTGCGAAACTATTGAGAATTTGGCTCAAGAAAAATCTAAATTTCGAAAATGCGAAAATCTAGTAAAATTTCGTTGAAAACATCCCCCCTTTTTAATCCGGACTGGTTTTCTATATTTGTCTCTTTGTTTCAAGGAAAGTGTTCGCAATTCGAACAGTTAACGAAACCCGGTCAGTACCCGATTAGACATTGCTTGACCTTATTGTTAATGAAGTGCACATGGTAGCTGTCCAATCAGCATTGAGCGCGCTTATACATGACATGACGTTGTCGAATGAAACGTGAGGTGGAGCTATCGGATAATATTGGGTCATTCATGCGCAGATGTTGCATATTTGAATACACATTTAATATCGCCGTTTGCCTCCAAAATAGCGACCGGTCGGAAAGTCGTATAAAGAGATGAGCAAATGAAACAAAAACGTGACAATACCCGTCAATAAATATTTCTAAGCTGACCACTTTTTATCTTTCTACCGAATATTTACCGATCTGAATTAAAGAGTGATAATTAAATATTAGTTATGGTGTGATAATATTACACATCTCTGCCGATTGCCGAATTGAATTGAACGGTGATAATTATTTAATTTGTTTTTTTACTCCCAAACTATGCTGAACGACAGCAGCGTATTTTAATTAAAGGGATACCAGAAAAACAGGAGCGGTTTAATTGTTTTTAAAGTCTTATTAATCGCATATGCATATTTCAAATAAATAGGCTACTCAAATAAATACCGGTACGCGTTTTGTTCATTGCTATTCTAGATATCCTTGAAAGAGCATTCAATTAAATGACGCAAATAATCGGAAAGGATAAAAAGAGGAAAGGACAAATTTAGCGGAAAGAAGTTTCGGCGAGGAAAAAAAAAAATTTTTTGGAAAGTAACAAAAAAAAAATTCAGTCGGGTTGATTTTAGTGGGTCGGTCGGGTTATGCCAAACAAAAGAATTTTTAAGGATGGCCTGACTTACAATTAACATGGCACAGGTGTTCTGGATCTCTGGCAGTGGCAGCTCTGTATTCTCAGAAGCACCAACTAAAAAACACAAGCCCAGTTAGTGCTAATGCGTGTTGATTAATGAAATATAAAATAAAACGAGAATAAACTGAAGATTTTCAAACTAATTTGCCAAAGGGAATTTGTGCAAGAAACATATGTTCAACTCTCAAAAATAAGTTTTACATCGCAATTTCGTATAGAAAAATCAAAGTCTTCTAAATTGTCGTTGAAGTTTTTTTTCCTCACAATCAAACTGAAATGTTCTTCAATATATTGTGAGATATCACCCACACAAATATCTGCATTTTCAAATTTCAAGCATATTATTATTTACTTAACAACTCTTTTTTTTAAATGTACCTTAGCCACAACATATTTGTCACAGCTATGATTATGTAAGAATAAACTTCAAACATCAACAAAAGTCTAGGAACTCCAAGAGGTACATACCTTGTTCTAAGGTTGCGTTGTGGAACAAGAAGTCGAGTACTTTGTCGGCTCCCGTATCATTCTGTATGACCAGGTGTACCACTAATGACATCATACTGGGGAGGTAATAATACATTACATATTGTGAACAAACATTGCAGGATATTGACGGTTCTTTACTGCAATACATATTTAAAGTTATTACTTAATGATGCTGTTCACAAGGCATAAAATGGCAACGCTTTTCATAAAAATAAGAAAGCTGGACATTTCTTGACTAGATGACTGTATTTATTTTACAAGAATCAATGTAACAAACAAAACATACAAATATTCCTTAATTACAGGTGAAGGAAACATTAGAGGCACAAAAACAATATTACATTGTCACCATTTTTAACTTAGGGAAAACTAAATACATTGTACTTAATTCATAATGCAATCCCTTAACCTCTTGGATCATTTTAATTCATTGTTTGATCATTGTTTTCATAGTTATAAAAAATCAAAAGACGCTTCATGTTGTAACATATTTCTTACTTTGATTTATAAATTAAGCATATTTCAAATTAAGATCGGACTCAGAGGCTTTATAGAAATGGACCCTGCATAAACAGCTCTCACAATTAGACTACCTTTTAAATTCCCCTGGGTAGTTCTTCACCCATGGCTTCAACTGATTGTGAAGCTGGTTCAATACAGATGCTGACACTGCAAACACATAGAGGATATTTGTTGATCACGGTGTATTATCCTATTTTATTTTATAAGTGGTTATGGAAAAAAAATCTCACCAGTGACATAGCAAACACGTGACAATATACCATTGCTAAACATGTCACTACAAATAAATATAGATTCTGTCGCTAACCGGTAATAAAAACTTTGTTTATTTTATGATTAAATGAAAGGAATAGAAAACAATGCTCCATACTGCACTTTGAAGCAGCACCGCAGCTATTTGAGAAGAAAATGTTAAGTTCAAGGCTCATAATTACGCACAAAATTGATTGACCGGAATGAATTTCACAATTCATCTGTAGGTCATGTAGGTAAACTAAAATACCAAAAATTGGGAAAATATCTGAAAGTGTATCGTGAAAAAACTTTGGAAAACGGTTAATATAGCAAAAATTTCTAATCCAAAGCACATAACTTCGCAAAGAATCAATAGACGGTAATGAATATCACACTTCATCTGTAAGTCATGTAGGAAGACTCACATACCAAAAATCAGCTCAATATCTGAAAGCTTTGCGTAAAAACCTTCCAGAAAATGAAATGCCGGACAGTCGGATGGATGGACAGACGGACGGACAGATGGACAGACAGAGTCTTAATCTGTGTGTCATTGCAACTTACAGTCTTGTCAATGTTTGTGTGCATTTATAGTAAAAGTTTAAGTTTTCCACACGCATTTTTTTGTCAGGAAAAGTAACTTACACTGGAATGATGTAACTAATGGAAAAATATTGCGAATTTTCTTATATTTTCGGTTTTATATTTTCCACTGAAATCATTTTTTTTTCACCAAAAAAAATCTATAATCCACTAAAAAGCATATAATGAATTGGGAGGATTTTAAGCTTGTACATCTTTGAAGCAGAAACTCACAGCTTGAATAACAAGCTAAATGCTTTCATAAGTAGCTTAATGCTTGTATAATTAGCTAAATGATTGTATCGCTCTTTAAATGCTTGTATAACTAGCTAAATGCTTGTATAACTAGCAAAATGATTGCATAACTAGCTTAATGTTTGTATTACCAGCTAAATACTTGTATAACTAGCTAAATGATTGTACAGCTAGGTAAATGCTTGAATAGCTAGGTAAATGCTTGTATAACTAGCTAAATACTTGTATAACCAGCTAAATGATTGCACAGGTAGGTAAATGCTTGTAAAACTAGCTAAATGCTTGTATAACTAGCTAAATGCTTCTATATCTAGCTAAATACTTGAACTTTTCCCTTAAACAGCGGAAAGAGCAAACAAATGAACAGCATTGAAATTTCTAGGATTTGTGAATGCACACGTTTTGAAACAGTAGTTTTTTTAAGAAATCCCAAGAATTATGGGAAGTCAAATTTTACTTTGACAATAACAAACAGTATAAAAGCAAACTAGAACTCATTATGCTGCAACTGTCATTAACCCTTTGCATGCTGGGAAATTTGTCGTCTGCAAAAATGTCGTCTGCTGAATTTCTAAAATTAGCATTTTCTTCGATTTTTTTTCAAAGAATACTATCAGAATAGCAAACAGTTTGGATCCAGATGAGACGCCACGTTCTGTGGCGTCTCATCTGGATCCAAACTGTTTGCAAAGGCCTTCACAACTCGGTTTCCGCACTGTAAGGGTTAAGGCCTACCTGCAGCATTTAGAAATATTGGGCTGCATTTAAATTGTTTTTTTAACATTTCTTCTCTACATTATACCTGAAGGCAAGAAAATCTGGTATTTCTGACATTTTTGCTAGATATGTATACACAAGCCTCTTTCTAAGAAAACTGGGCTTAATGCATGTGCGTAAAGTGTTGTCCCAGTTTAGCCTGTGCAGACTCTTCTAAACAAAAATTTATCCTGTGTGGACTGTACAGGCCTATATAGTTTGACACTTTACGCACATGCATTAAGCCCCGTTATCCCAGAATGAGGCTCGTATGTATAAGCACAGAACTATTTGTACATTTCTGCACTAGATATGTATACATGTATGAGAAAACTGAAGTATTTGTACGTTTCTGCACTAGATATGTACACATAAATGAGAAAACTGTACAGTTGGCACAGGCTAATCAGGGTGATACTTTCTGCTTTAATGGAATTGTTTGTTTGAAAGAACGAAAATCCAGTCTAGGCAGAAAGTGTTATCCCTGATTAGACTATGCAGACTGCACAGGCTAATCAGGGACAATAATGTCCGCTTTAATGGAATTGTTCGTTTAAAGGAAGTCTTGTCTAAACAAGAATCCAGTCTAGGCAGAAAGTGTCCTCCCTGATAGACAACACTTTACACACAAGCATTATTCCCCATTACACACAAGCATTATTCCCCATTACATACAAGCATTATTCCCCATTACACACAAGCATTATTCCCCATTACACACAAGCATTATTCCCCATTACACACAAGCATTATTCCCCATTACACACAAGCATTATTCCCCATTACACACAAGCATTATTCCCCATTACACACAAGCATTATTCCCCATTTTCCTAGAGCGGGGCTCATATGTATGATAAAACTGAACTAATCGTACATTTCTGCACGAGGTACGCAGCCAGGATCTGTAGCAGCAAGGTTGACATGGAGGCAAGCTGCAGCAGGAACGGTAACATCGGGGGCTTCATACTAGACGGGGGCTCCTCCAGGCCTTCCTGTAGGCAACACAATAGTTTAAGGTTAAACATATTTATTTTAGCTCAATTGCATTGAAAGTCTAAGTCTTATTGAAACACTCAGCAGAAGGGTAACATTATGGACTTCATACTGGATGGGGGCTGAACACAATGAGCATAGCAGTCATTAAAGTTACATTTTGTTTTTTTGTTTTCAGCATTTTCAACATCATTTCAGTTGTCAGTAAGTTTAAACCTATTTATTTTAGCTTGATTGCATCGAAAGCCTTAAGCTTATTGAAGCACTGTTCGGTGCGTTTCCTGTGTAGAATCAGTGCTTGGGGTCTTTTGGGGAGATCTAAAGAGCGCTCCCACAGTGGGGATCGAACACATGACTTCCTGGTCGCTAGGCGGACACCATATCCACTACACCACTGTGACTTTAATGCTATAACTTCAGCACAACAACCATTATCATAAATAAAATGGATATATTAGTGCTTTTGAGACATTGCCCTAGACTAAAGTCTGAAGCAACAGCAATTGATTGAATTGTTTCTTTTATTCAAGAGGCAGCATTACCTGGAAGATGAGGACCTCCGCATATAGTGGCCATGTTTATTGGTCAAGTGACCTAGGATTGCCACATTTTGCCAATAATCAGTATCTGATTATGTACAATACAATCCAAATATGGGCATCATTCTGGGGTAAAACTGGGCTTAATGCATGTGTGTAAAGTGTTGTCCCAGATAAGCCTGTGCAGTCTGAAGACACTTTCCCCCAAAATGGATTTTCCTTTAAAAGAGACATGCTTTAAACGAAACACTTAATATAAGTGGAAGGTGTCGTCCCTGATAAGCCTGTGATGACTGCACAGACTAATCTCGGATGACACTTTATGTACAAGCATTAAGCCCAGTTTTTGTAGAATGAGGCTAATATATAGAAGTACCTGTAAAAGTTTGATGAGGGCATCACGGATATAGTGGCCATGTTTGTTGGCTACGTGACCCAGGATTCCTAAATTACCTGGAACAGTTTGATGAGGGCATCACGGATATAGTGGCCATGTTTGTTGGCTAGATGACCCAGGATGCCCACTACAGAGCCCATCTTGGGGATCTTCGTGTCCCTGCTCTCTACCGGCGCAGACATTCCGTGTTGGCTGTAGTCCTTGATTCCACACAACAACACTCGTGTGATGATCACCTTGGGGAATGCTGACCTGAGCCACAGATAGAGATTGATTTTGTTCTTTCATACAAAAAATTTGTTTCGTCTGAAATCATACCTACAGTATTTGTATATACTGAATATCACTGCAAAATACTGGTAGTATGCGAATGAAACACTAAATTCCTATACCTTAGCTTTGGAATTGAAGCCTTTAAAAATCGAACCTTGTAAGAAAGGTATTGAATTTAATTTGATTTTCTAAGGGACTACAGACGCGTCAAAGTGCGTAAAAGTGTGGTAACGGGTTAACTCATCCAATGTGTGTCATATCCAATCTTTTAAGTACTTATGCCCAGCAAACAGCATAAAACCTGAACAGACTGCAAGTTACTCGCAGGCTTTTCTGGCTTTATGCTGGTTGCCTGTAACCATTTCCAATATGCTTCTGAGTAGTTAAGGGTTAACTCACCCAATATGTGCCACGACCCAGTCAAAGTGAGGGCTGAATTTCACGGAGGCCTCTAGCAGCGCATCGACATAGGTGGCTGCCTCGGCCGAGACTCTGGTGAAAAAGAAAGATGAATCTGATGAAAAAGAGATAACTCTTTGATGAAAAAGAAAGATAATTCTTCGATGAAAAAGAGAAATAACTATTTGATGGAAAAGAGAGATAACTCTTAAAATATGGATATTCTATATTGTGACTCTTAAAATATGGAGAAAAAAAAATTGTGACTCTGATCATTAAATTTTCTGTAGAAAAAACATTGTATATGTATACTGCCTATTAAGGCTGGTATTAATAAGCATAAACCCAGGGGTTTTTTTGGCCCGATTTTATAGCCGAAATTCGGCTATGTTCCCAATCCCAAAAAGTATACTTTTTTCCCAAAATGTGGCAAAAAATTCCCAATTTCCCAAAAAAAAAAAAAAAAAATATTTTTTTTTTTTTTTTTTTAAAGATGTCTAATGTGTATTTTATCTCAATTTTAATTCAATTACATCTAACAAAGTATTATATGATTTTGTTCTTTTAATTTGAATGATTATAAAGGGTTTTATCAAATTTGGTATTTCCCTAATCAGTGGACTTTTCGTGTGGAAAAAAAGGCTAATGAATTTATTTTCCCAATTTCATGAAAATGCCGGTAAAATTCCCAATTCCAAAGCCATGGGCTATCTTCCCAAAAAGTGGAAAAAAACACCTGATAAACCTATTTATTTTAGCTCCATTTTATCAAAAGCATAAGGCTTATTGAAACGCTCTCTAGCCCATTTCCTGGGTAAAACCAGTACTTGGTGTCTTTGAAGGAGATCATAAGAATGCTTCCACAGTGGGAATCAAATCTGCCACCTCCCAGTCGCTAGGGGGACACCATATCCACTACAGCATGACCACCTTGGCTGGTATCACAAAGCTCTTGGAGTGTGTGTTTTTATTAATTTGAGTGCTGGTATTCGGCCCCATTCCTAATGTCAAAAGGTATGCATGAGTCGTGTTCTGAGAAAAATGGGCATAATGCATGTGCGTAAAGTGTCGTCCCAGATTAGCCTGTGCAGTCCGCTAATCTGGGACGACACTTTCCGTTTTTATGACATTTTTCGTTTAAATGAAGTCTCTTCTTAGCAAATATCCAATTTAGGCGGACTGCACAGGCTAATCTGGGATGACACTTTACGCACAAGCATTATGCCCAGTTTTCTCAGAACGTGACTCATAGATTTCCAAAAAGACTGCCTAAAATTCCCCATTGAAAGCTTAAAACAAAAATCTTTATAAATAAATTGCAACATTTACTTCATTTCCCTTTCCAACTTCATGGCTAAAACCTAAGTGCATAATTTTATACTATTTAAAACACTTATTCTCAATTTTTAAGTTTTTGTTCACACAAACATCAACAACAATTTCCCAATTTTAGTCAAAATGCATTTTCCCCAATCCAAAAGGCACCATAAACAAGAGCTGTCACCATAGAATGACACATGCCCCCTATAAACGCTTTGATAGAAGTTATGAGCATTTTACCATGCTAAATCCTTAAAATGCACAAAGTGACCCCATGACCTAGTTTTTGACCCGGCATGACCCATATTCGAACTTGACCTAGATATTGTCTAGATACAACTTCTGACCAAGTTTGGTAAAGATCGGATGAAAAGTATTTGAAATAGAGAGCGGACACAAAAAGTGTGACAGACAGACTGACAGACTTACAGACGGACAGTGCGAAAACTATATACCCCGTTTTCTTCGAAAGGGGGCATAAAAATGGTGAAAACAAAACAGAGCCCTAAGGATCCTAATGTAAGATGTAGGAAAATTTCAGATTTAGTTTTCTGTAAGAAATCTGATGTTTCCTGCTTACAAAAGGTTACAATATGAATCACTGTAAGAATATTTACTTGTTTAAGAAAAAAATATATTTAAATACCTAATAAAAAGATAGACAGAGTCTTAAGGAATTACATGAGGGACCTAATAATGCCCAATTGAAGGTTTCCTCATCTCCCATCCAGCTCTATAAGTTGAACCTCAGTAAATATTATGTTGAAAACATGTTTAATATAATATACTGTTTTAAGTATTTGTTTGGAAAAAAATAACACAACACTAATTTTCCAATATGTGTCAAAACAATGCAAATTTTCCAAATCCAAAGGGACAAAGTTCCCTTCCCAAAATTATGAAAAAAAAACAACAGCCGTACATGCCGGAGAAGCACTGCGTAGCCACCTCTATGAGAAGTTTGGTGGGTTTGCACGTCAACCATAACTGCAGTAGCTCCATCAGACTGCCCCGCTGCGGTACACATCGTCTGTCAGAGTACTTGCTGCTGATGTGACCCAGTAACTCCAGGGACCACTGCAAATGAGACAGTATTGGTTCTACCAAGGAAACGGATTTGAGTGTTTCAATAAAAATTAAACCCAGTAACTCCAGGGATCACTGTAAGTTAAGTTTACACCTATTTATTTTAGCTCGATTGCATAAAAAAAGCCAAAGGCATATTAGAAACGCTCTCGAGTCTGTTGCAAAGGTAGAACCAATACTTGCTGCTAATGTGACCAAGTAACTCCAGGGACCACTGCAATTGAGACAGTATTGGTTCTACCCAGGAAACAGACGGAGTGTTTCAATTCAAATTAAACCCAGTTACTCCAGGGACCACTGTAAGATGAGTTTAAACTTATTTATTTTAGCTCGATTGCATTAAAAAAGCCAAAGGCTTATTAGAAACACTATAGAGGCTATGTCCTGGGTAGAACCAGTACTTGCTGCCAATAACTCCAGGGACCACTGAAGTGGAAAGCACGGGGTCTACCCTGGAAATGGACTCAAGGTTGTTTAAATAAACCTTAGGCTTTCAATGTAATCGGCTAAAATAAATAGGTCTCAACTAAACAGGAAGTGTTATAAACATTAAGCCCAATTCTGCACAGGGAAATCAGTCTAGTCATTCAAGAACTCTAAGAAAACGCCAGCAGCGCAGTACTTCTCAACAGAGAGCAGGGGGACTTCTTCAGGACATCAGTGTAGGCAATCCAGTGTAGACAGAAAGTGTTGTCCCTGATTTGCCTGTCTGGACTGCGCAGGCTAATCTGGGATGACACTAAGCACATGCATTAAGCCCTGTTTTCCCAGAGCAAGGCTAACATATTACCATACTTAAAAACAAGAGCACCGCATAACGGGTGCCAACGCTCGGCTGAGGGTGCAGTTTTGAATAAATGAAAGTTTGTCAGAATTTTTTTTTTAGAGGTCACAGTGACCTTGACCTTTGACCTAGTGACCCAAAAATGGGTGTGGCATGTAGAACTTATACATATGAAGTTTCAAAGTTGTAGGTGGAAGCACTTTGATTTAAGCGCCAATGTTCAAAACCTTAACAAAATGTTCAGGTTTTAGCACGAGGACGGCAAGCTGGCTATGACAATACCTTAGGTTTTCTCCCAAAACAGGCGAGCTAAAAATTGAAGTAATACCCACAGTTGAAATAATGGGCGCCCAGGCGCTATAGTTGGTCTGCAAGAAACCATGCAGTATACCGCAGGCATCATGTAGGAAACTCTCCATAGCCTGGCTGCTTCCATCTGAAACATAAACACTCTTATTGAAGTTGCTCTGTGAAAATGGGGTTTAATACATGTGAGTAAAGTGTCATCCCAGATTAGCCTATGCAGTCTGCACAGGCTAATAAGGGAAGACACTTTCTGCCTGAACTGGATTTTCATCAAGTATAGCCTTTCTTTAAACAAAAGAATTTTAACAAGTGGAAAGTGTTGTCCCTGATTAGCCTGTGAGGACTGCACAGTCTAATTTATGACAACACTTTACTCACATGCATTTAACCCCCTTTTCACGGAGTGCGTTTGAACTTAAGACAGGCCCAACAGCAAAACAGTAATATTGCAATACAGAAATAAATTATTTTGTTAATTACCAAATCCCACTTTATGACCACCCAAATAAATGAGGACACTACTTATAAGACCAGATTTTTTCTATGAATATGATCATTGTATCCAATTATAAGACCGCCCACAATTCGGTAATATGAACCCTTTTTTGAGACTACAATTTTCATAAACTATTCAATTAGAAATTAACTTCCAATTTCTGTTCTTCCGTCCATTAATGTTAATTTAATTTAAACACCCTGCTAGCTGGCAACAGTTTGCTAAATATTCTAATCAAAAACATTATTTACATAATCACTGGTCAAAGCGATTATTTTTTCGTAATAAAGTTTCCAAGCCTGCATGACCAACACACAATCCATAATATGTTTCGGTTTCGTTCCATGATATCTTTTTGTTATAATATTTTTCTATAAAAAAAAAAAAAACACAAATCCTTAAGTTCAAATTGTTGTCCCAAAATTAATATAGCTTTTGTCATAAAAATTAAATCAAACAAGAAACGTCATAAATTGCGTAATCATTTAAATGAAAATAAAAGCTGGTTTGGCCATTAATTGTCATGAATAGGGTGGTATGTAATGAAAACAATAACATACAGCACATATGGCCATCGGTGGGCCCATCATAGACCTCCGGCCCATCATAGACCTCCGGCCCAGCTCCTCTGTATGTTATTGTTAAAACAACAAACAACTTTGAGATAGCAAACTACTTTTGCGGCATCAATTCAACTTTAAAATTGATAGGGATAAAAACCACCTTGATTTTATTATCATCCCGCTAATGCAGACACTTTTAAAAAGACCCAATTTTGTCCTTATATATTTCAATGATCATTATAAACTATTAAGACTACCTGCTATTCCATATAAATAGCACTTTTTCTTCTTTCAGACTGAAATGAGCCTTGTTCAAGGAAATCTAGATTTAATGCATGTGTGTTAAATGTCATCCCAGATAAGTCTGTTCAGTCAGCACAGGCTTATCAGGGACAATGATTTACCCCATCTTCACCGCAACATTGACGGTATAACACCCCATGGAATAGACTAGCCTCTATCCCACCTTGTTGAATAAACCTGTCGCGTGCACAGACAAATGACGTCATTAATAAATAAACAATTGTTCGCTGTGTTTCACTGTTTTTGAAGTTTCCAAACATGACACATTTGTTTGTTATTTTTCTTGTTTAGTAAAAATGCAATGGGATAAATAGAATACTAGAATTAGCGTTGAATAGAGAGAAGTTTATACTGCTCGGCTTGAACACCGAAAGTGCTCGCCAAGGTTTGCGCTCCCGGCGTTCTAAGCCTCGCAACATAAACTTCTCTCTATTCAACGCTAACCTAGTATTCTCTATTTCGGCCTTAACTGGATTTTCATAAAGAAGAGACTTTCGTTGAAAAATTCCACAAATGCAGAAAGTGTCGATACCTAATAAGCCTGTGCAGACCCCATGCATTAAACCCTGTTTTCCCAAAATGAGGCTCAAATGACCACCAACACTTCAAATGACCCCACAAGATGTGACCAGCCATCCAGGCAGCATTAATTAATGACATAAAACATACGACTTCGAGATAGCAACCAGCTTATTGACACTATCAACCCTTTCCCACTCAGAAACCAAGTGAAAATGGCCATGTGCAAACAGCATAAAACCAGAACAGCTTGCGAGTAACTTGCAGTCTGTTCGGGTTTTATGCTGTTTGCTGCTTATCAGTTTCTAAGGGTTGAAAATGAAGCCCTTAAAACATTAATCTAGTAAAAAGGTCTGTAATTAAATTTTACTTTCTAAGGGACTACAAATACGTCAATATACGTATCTAAGTGGTAAAGGGTTAACCCCATTTTCACAAAGCAAGGCTCGAATACAATTCTTACCACTGACACCTTGGCCCACGTCTATTTCCACCAGGTAATTATTGACAGCTTCGTCAAACACATTTGCAATGTACTCTAGCACAGCGTAGCGCGCTGTAGGCAGATTGCGCAATAGCACTAGAGCTGACTGTGATAAAGTTTCTCTCTGTCGAAGGCTAAGCACTTTATGGCTGGCTCCGTGAATGAAGTGCCTCACTTCCTTAAGAATGTCCTGAAAATGGTACATGAACATGTGAGATAAAAAGAAAACTAGGCTGGTGTTTAATCAAAGCCCAATTAGCGCAGTGCCGCATCCATTTTTTGGTTTGCCACTATGCACTTTCCAATGTGGGCCTATAGCCCTTTAATCAATTGATAGAATTTCCTAAACAAGGGCCTTTGTGTTGACCTTTCATTTGTTACCCAGTGTTTTTTTTTCACTGGTTTGGGAATGGGGCCTGGTCTCTTTGGATTGGGAAACATTCATGTTGTTTTGACTTAAATTGGGAAATGAGTGTCAGTGTTTTTTGCTAAAAAATACTTTAATATTGTATTGAGAATAAAAAGTGTGTTCACTAAGTCACTAAGGACTAATACTAATAGAGCTTGATGGGAGATGAACTCAATGATAACATTTATTTTAAAATAATATATATATGTTTGCTTTTTGGAAACCATCCAGTGATTTTTTTTTGCCAAAAATTACAGAGTATATTCGGCTGTTTCCCAATTACCGGTACAAAAAGCAACTTTTTTTAAATCGGACCCAAATTGCCACATTTTCCCAATAAACTCAATAAGATTGTAAAGGTTAAACAGCGATTATTCCATAGAATGATGGCTTACAGAGTGTGTCGAGTGCTCATTAAAGAATAACTGACTTAACCATTGTTAATGAATGTAGCCGGATATATGCGATTGTACATTGCTATTCACAACTCTCTATATCGCGGAGCACACAGGATAGAGTCCATGTACATGTATCACTATTGAGCACACCTGTTTTTACATCATTGTCCATGATGGGTGACAAGCAGAACAGAAATTATAATGTAAGACCAAAATGACAAAAAAGTTTGCAACCCATGCAAAAGACACAAAAAATTACCCGACATGAGGTCCGATGACTTTTTTAATTTACAGGACTTCACCAGATTTTATTGGACCTTTTTCTTCTTTAACCAAACAATAGAAAATACCTTTTACATAGTTTATTTTTATTATTATGCTGTTCACAATGTTTAATAATTCTAAAAACCATAAAATAACAACTAAATTTAAACCTGTTTTATTAAAACATATTGTAACAAGGGACAAAATTGTCACAAAACCAGGTTTTCATTGTGAAAAAAAAATCTGATAAAGGGAGAAAACTCAAACTAAACTTTTGAAATGAACAAAAAAAATTAACCCCCTTTGTATTTTTTTTTTTTAAATCTATTTTTAGTCGTGGCGAACTTGACATTGGAGATATTGACGTGATTCTTTCGTGCGACACACCGTCCCATGATGGTGAACAAATGTGCCAAATGATTTTAAAATCTCACAATGAATGACATAGTTATGGCCAGGACAAGCTAATTTATGGCAATTTTTGACCTTTGAACTCAAAGTGTGACCTTGACCTTGGAGATATCGACGTAATTATTTCGCGCGACACACCGTCCAATGATGGTGAACAAATGTGCCAAATGATTTTAAAATCTGACAATGAACGACATAGTTATGGCCCGGACAAGCTTGTTCCGCCAGCCCGCCAGCCAGCCAGCCCGCCAGCCAGCCAGCCAGCCCGCCCGCATTCGCCAATCTAATAACCAGTTTTTTCCTTCGGAAAACCTGGTTAAAAATTTCAATAAAAAGTGAGCATGCCGTCAATACACCACACTGCGTTATGGGTGTAAACTGCAGTTCACAGTAAACTGTTTTCGGTCAAGGTATAATGGGGTTTCATGTTTAGATAAGATCATATTATTTTCACTGACATGCAGTTGTATTTGAGATGGAAACACGACAACATTGGCGGGAGGTTTATAAACAATGGATGCTTTTATAGGAATTAATTGGAAAGGCAAATAAGGTAAGTTTATTTCAAATAATGACGGAATAAACTGTAGTTTTTCTAAAAGCAGACTATAGATCATGTTTACTCTTTCCTAGTTTCCAGAAACAGACGGAATAAGCCGAAGTTGATATTTATTTACATCCGGATTTCTTTCTTCAAATTTTTTTTTTTTGACTGTAAAGGACCAGGACTAATGCAAATTTGTTAATATAATTTCAATAATACGGGCAAAAGCCCGCGAAGCCGGCGTTGACCGTTCATACATATGGGAATTTAGACATAAAATTACATAAGAATACCACATATGGATACGTCTCAAAAAAATTTGCCACGCGACATATATTTTCGCGATGCTATTTATGAACTTGAACAAATCAAAAACACTTTGACATATGCTAAATCACATGTAAATACATACCTCAGGAAAAGTTATATCAATGACATCATAATTGTGTAGCGAATCGTACTAAATATTCTCGCATTATTTGTATTTCTTCGCAACCGTTCCAGAATTAGGTCATTACTCAATTATCTCCCCTGAATGCTCTTCTTCAGTGGGTATAAGCCGAAGACTGGTTCACTACACATAGTAACAGTCTTCACCGAACACAATTTAGGGGAACATAACCCGTCTTTAATATATTGCCGAATCTCAGATTTCTGTCAAATTCATTTGGTTTGATCTTTTCGATATCTTATTGTTATTATTATCCTGACAAATCACAAACGCTTGTTAAAAAATTATTTGTTTTAAACACTATAGTTGGCATCTCTATTCTTCCAGTATTCTCGCGGTATTTCAATAAAGACACCCTACTGTTTAAGGGTTTTCCCCAGGCCATTTAAGCGCCCCTTGCCGGGGCGCTTGAATTTCGAAATCAGAGTCCCCGGGGCGCTTGAAATTTTCCGATCAGTGTATTTTTCAGTAAAAGAAAGTGGAGATTGTCCAAACAAATCAAGGTTTCTCTATCAGTGTATCAATATTCCCTGTTTTAAAAGAGCACTCGGTACCTACTTTCACAAGTAATCGCCATAAACACCACATGGGGTAATGGATAATCCACTGATAAGAGAATAGCATGACACGCGTATCGATTATTCTAGCCTTATTACACAGTCATTTAAATGCTGACAAGGATGTATCTGGTAACTTTCCAGTCGTCAAACTGTGAAGTTCATCGTCCAATCGGTTACGCGAATGCTTATGAGGGCGAGGTTAACTATCGACCATTATTTTTGATTGACTTCGGGCATGAAGTAAGAGTTTATCGCAGCTTGATTAACCAAGAAGTTGTACCATTCACGTAATATAAAACAGGTAATTAGTACAGTACAGTACATTAAAGACGGTTTCAGGCTTCATCATCACACCTTTTTACTGCAAACAAGTATTACCTATGACTCATTATTAATACGAGAAATTAATTGCAAGTGGTAAACAATTGCTTATTATAGCGAGTAAGTTGTGCAAATGACTCCCGGTTACAATTATGTGATAACAATTTCATTCCAGTACATGTATATTTCATCATGTCCATTTATAGAACTGATTCACCTCGTTTTTCTGACATTTATTCGACACATAATGCGCTTTAACAAATTTTAGTTGAATTAATTACGCACACTTGTAAATGTTTCGTCCGATAATGGATAGTTAGAAGACTGATGATGGCAACCGGCCGTGATCCTCGTGGACAACGTGAATTTCATGCATAATTCCGTCAAAACATTTATTCGACTCGTAAAGTGTTTAAACAAATTATGGTTGAATTTATAACGCAACAGTTAATATTTGTTGAAATCTCAAATGGGAATAATTAAATTTGTAATCCGAAACCCATTCCCGTAAGTCGATGCTAACGCGTTTTTAATCGAAACACACTTCCGAATGTAAATGTTACCGCAACGTTAAATATTTTTGCTTCAAATTATCAGTAAAAATTTATTTTGTGTCGAATCTTTTTCTCAATTAATAAGTGTGCAAAAATTATGCAGCATGTACAATGTCGCGTCATTTGCATGCAAAGGCGTGCGTGTATTGAGCGTTTTAACAAGCACACAACAGGTCAGGGGATTGACGCATATTCAGAGGCAATATTTCATCAAATCTATAAATAGTCAATTAAAAAATGGCAAGGTTTGTGTTAAAGAAATAATTGAGAGCTTTAATTGTAAATATTTACCAGAAAGTGATTGATAAAAACAGAATAAACGGAATTATCAGGTAATAAATAGAAACTTGAAAAGTAGTAAGTATACAGTAATAGAGTCGGGTTAAAACGGATGTATTGGGGAATCTTTCGAGTCGGGATTTTACTATCTGTGCGGGAAAGTTTTAAAACAATTAAACAATATAAAAAAATATATTTTTAAATGACTGGGGGATTTTTTGAAGAGTCATAGCGCACCAAATGACGTCTTTTGACGCTGTTTTTCTTTGAGTTATAACGCACCACAGAACGTGAATTGACACGTTAAATTTTTTAAAAAATCTACGTCTGGAGGGGACACCCCTCCCAAACCACCCCTAGCAGCCCCGGGGCGCCTGACAAAAATCCTGTGGAAAGCACTGTGTTTATGTATCAGAATTTGTGACGCATTTTCCATTCGCTCTCAGAAAGAAGTTTTACATGTGATCATGAGCAATATTCTGGTAAGTTGTCGTTGTTATCCACCAGAAACACATTTATTCACAAATTTTTAAGATATTCAGATCTAACTTTTTAGTCTTTTAGCTTTAATTTTTAAAGTATTTACACCTCGTCTGCTCGCACTTTACCGATATCCCCAAAGGTTACATATCACTATAATTAGTTTAGGCCTAAAAACCACAAAATCCGATACCGTTGGAATTTTCGTACCACAAATTGCACAATCTTACGTAAAAAATCTTCCAGATTCGAAATCAACAAAAAACAAGACATTTATAAATTGTCTGCATTATTGATCAAATTTTAAGATATTACGGGCAAAAGCCCGCGAAGCGGGCGTTGACCGTTCATACATATGGGAATTTAGACATAAAATTACATAAGAATACCACATATGGATACGTCTCAAAAAAATTTGCCAAGCGACATATCAGGGGACAAAAATTCCACTCGTCCGCTCGTATTGACGAGTGAAATCTTGAAAGGACGAGTGAATTTCCCTAAAGCTCTCGTCCTACAGGACGAATGAAAACAAGCTGATGTTAAAAAATGAATTTTCTGACCAGTAAGACTATTTTTCATTTAATAAAATCATTTTCTAAAAGCATATCTATTCCGAAAGTAGAATGCGAATGAACCGGAAATTGTAATTGTAAATTTCATACAGCAGGTGCACGTTGTTATACGAGACTTGTGTCCCGAGTAAATATTGACTTTTTGGTGTAAGCTTTGCGCGTACATGTTGACAGGGAACCATGCGACTGCAGTCACTGTTAGTATTGACTTTTAAAGAATTATTTAAGCGCGAAGTACGGTTTTAAACCAGATTTAAACCAGTCTGAATTTCGTTTGAAAAATGTCTGACATACGAGCGTTCTTAAAAAGGGGCGAGGGCTATTTTTTTAAACGTCCGAAACGGAAAGCACGCGAGCATTAGAAAAAATTATTTATTTTGTGTTCCTCATAAATAAAGTAACTTATTTCACTGCTTAGCAGTGATATACTTTAGGAAATTTTATAAGTCATATCAGCCCTTTGCAATCTTTATTTCACACATATTTGAAGGACGAGTGCGTGTGTTTGCAGGACGAGTGAACATTTTAATGCACTCGTCCTGCAGGACGAGTGCAGTTTATGAATATTTTTGTCCCCTGCATATATTTTCGCGATGCTATTTATGAACTTGAACAAATCAAAAACACTTTGACATATGCTAAATCACATGTAAATACATACCTCAGGAAAAGTTATATCAATGACATCATAATTGTGTAGCGAATCGCACTAAATATTCTCGCATTATTTGTATTTGTTCGCAACCGTTCCAGAATTAGGTCATTACTCAATTATCTCCCCTGAATGCTCTCCTTAAGTGGGTATAAGCCGAAGACTGGTTCACTACATATAGTAACAGTCTTCACCGAACACAATTTAGGGGAACATAACCCGTCTTTAATATATTGCCGAATCTCAGATTTCTGTCGAATTCGTTTGCTTTGATCTTTTCGATATCTTATTGTTATTATTATCCTGACAAATCACAAACGCTTGTTAAAAAATTATTTGTTTCAAACACTATAGTTGGCATCTCTATTCTTCCAGTATTCTCGCGGTATTTCAATAACGACACCCTACTGTTTATGTATCAGAATTTGTGACGCATTTTCCATTCGCTCTCAGAAAGAAGTTTTACGTGTGATCATGAGCAATATTCTGGTAAGTTGTCGTTGTTATCCACCAGAAACACATTTATTCACAAATTTTTAAGATATTCAGATCTAACTTTTTAGTCTTTTAGCTTTAATTTTTAAAGTATTTACATCTCGTCTACTCGCACTTTACCGATATCCCGAAAGGTTACATATCACTATAATTAGTTTAGGCCTAAAACCACAAAATCCGATACCGTTGGAATTTTCGTACCACAATCTTACGTAAAAAATCTTCCAGATTCGAAATCAACAAAAAACAAGACATTTACAAATTGTCTGCATTATTGATCAAATTTTAAGATATTACGGGCAAAAGCCCGCGAAGCGGGCGTTGACCGTTCATACATATGGGAATTTAGACATAAAATTACATAAGAATACCACATATGGATACGTCTAAAAAAAAATTGCCACGCGACATATATTTTCGCGATGCTATTTATGAACTTGAACAAATCATAAACACTTTGACATATGCTAAAACACATGTAAATACATACCTCAGGAAAAGTTATATCAATAACATCATAATTGTGTAGCGAATCGCACTAAATATTCTCGCATTATTTGTTTTTCTTCGCAACCGTTCTAGAATTAGGTCATTACTCAAATATCTCCCCTGAATGCTCTTCTTCAGTGGGTATAAGCCGAAGACTGGTTCACTACATATAGTAACAGTCTTCACCGAAAACAATTTAGGGGAACATAACCCGTCTTTAATATATTGCCGAATCTCAGATTTCTGTCGAATTCATTTGCTTTGATCTTTTCGATATCTTATTGTTATTATTATCCTGACAAATCACAAACGCTTGTTAAAAAATTATTTGTTTTAAACACTATAGTTGGCATCTCTATTCTTCCAGTATTCTCGCGGTATTTCAATAACGACACCCTACTGTTTATGTATCAGAATTTGTGACGCATTTTCCATTCGCTCTCAGAAAGAAGTTTTACGTGTGATCATGAGCAATATTCTGGCAAGTTGTCGTTGTTATCCACCAGAAACACATTTATTCACAAATTTTTAAGATATTCAGATCTAACTTTTTAGTCTTTTAGCTTTAATTTTTAAAGTATTTACACCTCGTCTGCTCGCACTTTACCGATATCCCGAAAGGTTACATATCACTATAATTAGTTTAGGCCTAAAACCACAAAATACGATACCGTTGGAATTTTCGTACCACAATCTTACGTAAAAAATCTTCCAGATTCAAAAGCAACAAAAAACAAGACATTTATAAATTGTCTGCATTATTGATCAAATTTTAAGATATTTGTTGGTTTTCCGTTTTTAGAAGCTGTTCTGCCAAGGCAAGAGCTGGGCATTATACAAGCCATTCTATCCAGCAAAACTGACAGTTTTGGTTTACAGAAATCAACAAAGGAGGGATTCCCTAACTATCAAAATTTCCAAGCTTAACACACAGTTATTATCTGTGGTGATCTTTATTGGTTCTGTTTGTTTACTTGGATGGAACATATGTAAACTTTTGTAGAACTTTGAAAAGTCTATATACATGTATGTCTATCTATAAACAAAAATCAGCTATGGTATAATAAGATCAGATGTGCAAACAATGTCAAAGGGTTGTTAAATTAACAATTTGAAGGCAATTATGCTGAAAAAATATGAAAAGTTTCCATGCAAATTTTGTCTGTATATCGACAAGTGTCTGCCGATTATTGTCAAACTAGTAATACAAAACTTACCACAAGTATGTAAAAGCACTAAGTACCTGTGATCATTTTTAGTAAGATAGTGTAATTCTAAACAGTAGCAAATAGCTTGTTTAGTAAATGCATAATGCAATTAATATTATTTCCTATCTATTGTGTAATTAATAAATTGGTTGTTACTTGCTAATCCATGATAAATGTTTTATGGCTAGTGCAAAACCAGCAATGTTAATTTTGTAAAAGGTAATACAATAACACCACTTTGTAATTTCATATACGTAAATATTCTTGAAATGTAGGTTGAGGAGTTTTACTTATTTTGTAACTATTATTTTATGTGCAAATAAATGATGTGAAGTGTTTTGTATATCCACACAATACCACATATCTTTTTATATATGTACTGTATTATGTGTTATTTGAATGTTTAAATAAAAAAAATATGGATGATATAAAATGATGCATTCTAATATTTGCATTCAAATTGTAACTATAGAGCTAAGTGTATGCAGTTTAGACTGTGATTTTAGAACTGCTACAAAATGGCTAGTTTTTTAGTGGCGACACAATTTAAACTATTCAACAATTATAAGTTTGCGAAAGAAAATTAGAAACCTGCAAGATACCTGTATTTATTAAATATTTTAATTAACAAGTAGAACAGTAGAAATCATTCTTCTGATGAAGTCAGTGGTATACAGACGAAAGCTCCAGGTATGGCTTTCAATACGTAGTGTGTGTTATTTGGCAGTCTAAAACTTATTGGATTAAAAAAAAATCCTGTCAAATTTGTCAATCAAAATTGATTTGACACATCACATGTACTGTATGCTAAATGCAACTGCTTTAGCAAGCTGTCAAGTTGAATTGAGGCATTTGATGAAACAAACTGGTTCCTGGGTAGGACCAGTACTTAGTGTCTATATGACATACCACGACGTCGAAAGTCTACAAGACCTACTAGGTAGAACGATAAATGTACTTCGACGTACAGTTTTCACCGACCCTTGAGTGTTAGCCAATCAGAAGACACCTTACATCTGTTGCTTTTAGAGATATTTGACATTGAACATAAGTATTATTATTATTTATACCAAATTATGCGACTATCAACCGCTTACTCATAGATATTGTGCGTATTTATTAAACATTATTATTATTATAATTTATACCAAATTATGCGACTATCGACCGCTAACTCATAGATATTGTGCGTATTTATTGACCTGGCGTGGCGGAATTAACCTCTGACTTATGCAAGTTATGGTTATCACAAAATACGACCAACGGGGAGGTTATAATACATTATTTATCCCGTTAATGCTTGGTAACTGTTTGGTTACCGTTGGGAATTTCCTACACAGTAATGCACTGGACAGTCGTGATACTCCGCCCCGCATGATCAATAAATACTCACAATATGCTGAATAATTTTAATTTTAAAAAGGTTACAATTGAATCTTCTTCAAATTTGTATATAATCTATTTCAATGCATTAAATACTTGAAACTTCTATGTGTTGTTTTTTTGCCATTCTGATATTTTTATTCATTTTGTCCTCAATTAAAAAAGAGATTTTAAACATTTATTATGAATAAATCTGAAGGAAAAGCGGCTCAAAAGACTAGTGTTTTGATTGGCTGTTAAAAAAATGTGTACGTCGAAGTACAAACATGTATGTAGAAGTACAAATTGTACTTTGACGTACAAATATATACTTCGAAGTGTATTTTATATTTATGTCGACGTACAATTATTGTACTTCGATGTACATTTCTCTTTTTAACTTGTAGGTCTTCTTGACTTTCAACCCAAATGGTACGCCATAGTATGTCTTTAGGGTTATCTTAAGAATGCTCCCAATTAAGAGATCAATACAGAGACCTCCCAGTGACTAAGCCAGTTAGCAGACACCCCATCCACTATACCACAGACACCGAACCAGCTATAAATTCCTGTGGCTAGAAAACAAAAAAATATAAGATGCTAGATCTTTAAGCTTGGAACATGTAACTTGTTTTAAGATTGATTTTTTTATGCATTACTTAATTATTGCAACAATTATAATATTTTGAACACAATCATGTCAATATATTTATTAAAAATACATAGTTATCAAAAAAACTTAAAAAGCTTTTGCCCGTAAATTAGGTAGCACCTATAATCATATTATATAGTTCTGTTCTATACAAAATTATACATGGTCCGCGGACCAAAAAAGGGGAAAATGCCTTTTTCATTTCCCAAAGCAGTAATTTTAGCAAGAATTCTTCCCAAAATGAGCAATTTCTTCCCAAAATCCATAGGCTAGGGTCTCGTCCCAATGAAGCGAGGAAAACCCATGACATTTAAAGAAAGCAAATGCAAATTTATGATTAGCAACACCGAGAACCACACTACTCGAGCGAAGTTCAAATGAAGGATGTATTAATTTATCTAACAATAATTATTAAACGTAAACTTTCTATAAATTATAATGTAGTGTATCCGCTTATCGCGAATATATGTGATTTATTACTGTACGCGTGAGTTTTCATAAGTTGTTAAAAAATATAAAAAAACTTTAGATGAGAGTTTATTTTCTGACGGACGAATTGTGCTTCTATACATACATTAGAGTTATATTGCCCTGAAGAATTCGCCGACTCGGCGGCTGTTGCCATCTTACTTCAAGTTATGGAAGGCTACAATGCACTAAGTTTTCAACCTCCTTGTAGAGGTAGTTAGCTCCATGCAGAGATATTCGCTGCGATGAGTTGGCTAAGCATCAAGTGTCCACTACAGGAGTCACCAGCGGTCGCATAATTTACAGCATACTTAGGATAGAATAGGAGATGTATACATAAACGGATAAAATAGGAGATGTATACATAAACTCCTAACTTAACTAAACAATATGATACTAGGTGCTACCTAATTTACGGGCAAACGTTTATTTGATATCCATGGAATGTAATACAAATTAGGGCATTATTGTGTAAAAAAACACATAATAATTGGTTCATTACGAAAATAATGCATTCATACAATAAAATCCTTTTTTTGCTGTATGAAGCGTTTTACATCTGCTAAGCTTTTAGATTTAATATTTTTATAATTGTGTGCTTTTTTAGCCTCTAGAATTCAATGATATTTCGGTGGCTGAATGAACAATATGACTTAAAAAGAGTTTAGAGAATTGTCTTTGCAGAAGATGTCCCGGACACGTGGACATCTTCTGCAAAGGTCCAGAACCTTTTAAATGAATCAAATTTAATATCACACAACGAAATGTTTTGTGAAGTCAACTTTCATTTTATTGCAAACATGTGGCCGTTCCAACAATCCAAATTCTCCTATTGTGTCTACTTCAATTAAATAGTTCTATTAATAATTGCCTAGTAGTTAGTATTAGCTTATTACTTCACTTTTACTGCAGAAATACAACATTGTGTTAACTAAGCAAGATAATGTTCGCTGATGAAAAGTATTAGTTACCAGTTACCACTATAACAAGTATTGCTTTTTTATTCAATAATAGCTGTGTTTACATTTTGTGTTGTATTTGTCAGTACACAAATACTTATCCAAACGATATAAACTGCTCAACCCGTAGGCATGGGTTTGCAAAACTTGATAGAATGATGGTTAATGGGTGTTGACCAGTACACAATTGGTTCATTAGTCAAGCAGATAATTGTATAGACTTGTGTCTAGAAAATACTAACTGCATCATGCAAAATGGATCTTATGCATGCATTATGCGGCAAACGTAGCCACAGAAACGTTTGACACCCTCAATATTGTGAGCTTTATTTTAAATTATAAATAATTGAACCGCAACGTATTCATACTCACATTTTGGATACATATTATATTTAGTTGTATCTACAAACCATGCGTTATGTTGTATATGTGTTGTAATGTGTGCATCTCAAAATGTTAAAATAATGATCCTTCGAACAATACAACTCTTTTGGGGCAGTATTAATTGTATGAAGCGAGAAAAATATCAACAGCACGCACAATGTTTTCCAATCTTTAATCTTTTACTCTAATTTACCAATTATTGTACAACAAATCTAAGTTTCAACTGAACCTTTAGAAAGAAAAGACAGTTGAGTTTGACATGTTAAGAAAACAAAATACGTGTTAAATATATCAACGAATGCACAACAGAAATTGACAAATGTGCTGCTTGAATAAACAATTTCATTGGTAAAGGTCATATTCCAAAAATGGTGAGAACAACATCGTAATACAATATTATATTATTTAAAAATTACCAGTTATATCTATGAATTAATAGATTAAGCAGGAAAAATATTTTTTTCTCGTTTATTGACACCATACCACTTGTATTTGAGTGGACAACTGTAAAGGGAGTTGTTCAAAGATGTTCGTATACTTGGCAAATGATATATAGTTAATTTACTATTTAAACTGTTAAAGATGTAATGGTTTGCAATAATTAAAATAACAAGGAAAAATGCCCCCCCGGGGCTCGAACCAGGGACCTTTGGAAGCAAGACTATGGTTCTATCACTACACCACATTTACTTTTTGAACTGGAAATGTAATTTAAACGCTTTGTTTGGAATACAAGTTTTGATTAATTACCCATGAAAAGTTGAACAAACACTTGTTTGTCCAATTTCGAATGATTATCATCCGTAAATGAACCAATATTTTAAATATGTTTCTTAAACATGGGTTTTTCGTACATGATAAGATAACATGCATACATTCTTTTTGAATATAAGACATTTTTGCAAATTGTTATTTTGCCGAACTGTGAACAAGTCCATTTAATATTTATTACAAAAAATATGCATAACATAACACAATCTTGATTAGACTGTTGACAGCAGAGTGCAAATGTATAGCTTATATAACAAATATTTACGAAAATAATTGTCGCAACATTTCCGATACGTATTTCTACACATAAAGTTCATATCATGTTAATATGTCGCTTCTATCTGTCTACAGATACCGGTCTTGAAATACTGAACGGCCATTTTCGCTTCCGGAAATATATGTGTATCTAAATACAAAACCGATCGTGAAAATGGGAAGCCAATCAGCTATGTTTATTCTTGTCACACCACCTAGCCCTTGTTGGCCATCATCATCATCTGCATTGCGTTGTCCAAGTGTTTGTTTCTGTTCGTTGCCGATCCGTGTCGTGGCACCACAACCTTTGACCTCACGCGCCGCCTACTAGTATTTGTCAGAGCATCTGTATAGACCCGGTCAACGATAGCTTGGATGTGCCCGTTCAGTGCAGCGGGACTATGTGAGCTCCTATCCGAAGGAGCTTTAGCAGATGCCAATCTTGAAGATGGCGCAGCGCTTCTTCCTCGACCTCCAGCGGGAGCGCTTTTTGAAAGCCGCGTACTTTGCGTCGCCGACTCAGGCGATAACTGTCCGGACAGAGCGCTTACACAGTCGTGTCTAATTACTGCCGGTCTTTTCGAGCTATGCAGTCGATCCACACAGTGATTGATGTCTGACCTTGATAGCTGCTGGAATCCAGCTGCTCTTTGCACGACGATGTCATAGCCGCGGAGGTACTGGTAGCATTTCGTGGGCATATGCGCCGACCGTGTTCGGTCGAACTGTTCTCGAACTCTGTCCATAGGGTCAGCAGATTCCCGATACAGTTTCCACAGCAGCCTGAGCTGGTGAGGATCCCCTTTGTACATGTGTCTAACATCCCTGTCGATGAGATAGCCGTAAGACATCTGATGTCTGACTGAATCGAATTCTGTTTGTAAGTCCCGTCTGCGCAAATTCTGCTCCAACTAAGTTCTGTATTTATGTTAACAGTATATCATACACGTAAGATGCCGTTTTATTTCTAAGTTCCCTTTTTAATAAACCGAAATACGTCGATTTTAAAATCTTGTTTCTTTTATTGGTCTCTAATATCAGACATAGAAACCACAGTGTCAATGCTTTTTAGCGATTTCAGTGTCCACGGCTCTATATTTAGTTATATACAATATTATCAATATTGTTATGCCATTGAAATATAATTATTATCGTTATATCAGTGAATGTCAAGGGAGAAAGTCATTTCTATTAAGATTGCTTATAACCCATGCAAACATTAGCACTAACGACAAACAAAAGTCTTAATTGAAGGCATTGAGTGAAACAATGCGTGGACAAGAACGAATGGTTTTATATTTCAAAGTGAAATAAAGTATGTGTGCTAAAATGACACGACTTTGTATATAAGTATACTAGTAACAACCAACTTAATATAGAAAATATGTCTTTAAATGAACAAAAAAGAGAAGATATTCTTTTTAAACATTTATATAAGATAACAATAATAAAACAAAGTAAGAACAAAACACTTTACAAACTGATTTGAGCTTGAATATTCTGATGACATGTATACAAATAGTTTCCGTTTTGATATCAAAGTAAAATCCACACAAATTTATTTATATTATATTAAAAACTTATGTAACTGAAAAGCCCACCAAGAAAATAACGTGATTAAAGCGGTGGTGTAGTGGATAAGGTGTCAACCTAGCGATCGAGAGTTCGTGGGTTCGCTCCCTACTCGGGGAGCGTTCTCATGATCTCCTCCATAGACACCAAGTACTGGTTCTTCCCAGGAAACGGACTCGACAGTGTCCATATCTGCCTATAATAGGCCTTCCTGTAAAAGTCAGTAATTGACTGTAGGAAGTACGAAGAAGAAGAAGAAGTAGAAGTAGAAACAACAACTACAACAAAACTATTTCCTTTATCCACTCGCCATGTATAAATACAAAATAAAAATCCGATTTCAGTATTGTTTTTTATCCCACGAACCCACGTAAATTTATATAAACATGTACTTATATGAGCTTAACGGTTGAGTTAATGGTATTTTCCATACTGTTGAAAGTATTCAATCACATGAGCCGCGTCGTGCGAAAACGGGTCTTATACCATACGCGGCCAGCGTAGCTCTAGAACAGCCTGCGCAGTCAGGCAGTCTGGTCAGGTTTAACCATATCCATATCCACTATACAGTCGAGCAAGTTTTCGTGGTCTCATAGGCGGACAGTGCAGCTCATAACCAGACTACAAGGATGCGATGACTGGTCTGGAGCAAACTTGGTGGCTTATGCTTTAAGACCCATTTTCGCATGATGCGGGTCATATACAAATTTGAAACGATTGAAACGAGTTAATTAAGTAGTAGGCACATTTCAATTATATATCCGCATAATAAAAACGTCTTTTTACTGGCTGGATGGTTTACCAGTCTTCATTTGAACTGCTGTACTCAATAGTTTGTTTCTGTTCGGACGAACATCAATGGCCGGTTTTGGCACCTCGGCTTTTGTTCTTACGTTACGTCGCTTTTTTACGGCTTCAGTGTATACTCTGTCCACTATGTCCTGCACTTGACTAGCTGTCATGTCATGTGCTTTGCCTGCCTCCTTTACTGTATCCGGCTGCCCACCATCCTGGTTCGGTTTTCCAGAAGACGCTATTCTACGCGCCTTGGCCGGCGCGCTTCGAGTAACCTTCGAGGGACTCGTGCGTTCAGTCTCATTCTTAACCTCCGAGCTATCGCGTTGTCTAACGTTGGAACGCTTCGGACTATGAAGCCGTTCGACGCATTTATTGATCTCTGATTTCGGTAGACGTTGAAAACCGGTCGCCTTTTGCACAACGATATCGTAATCTTTGAGATACTCGTAGCATTTCGCCGGCAGGTGGTACGTCCGTTGTCGACGGAACTGCTCCCGAATGCGATCCAGGGGGTCGATACCTTCATGGTATAACTGATGACGTAACCGGATGTCAGACGGGGACTTGTCGCTGTAGATATGACGTATATCGCGGTTGATTATGTCCCCGAAAGAAGTACAAAATCCTGCAGACATTATTCACGTTATGGGTTTACAGATAAGCAAATAAATAGTGAACCAAGAGAAAACACATTATTTCTCGATAATGTCAAATATTATTTCTGTCAAAAATGCTCACTTTGATTATTTATTTCAATAAAATGGTTAATGCAAGTAGTACGTACAATATAACACTTTAACAATGAGTGTAATTGTTTTCGGGTTTAAAGTTTCAAGAAACAAAAGACGTTTTGTTTGAGTATCTATTCATGATACATAACTGATTTCATTTAAACCGCGCATATATACGCATAAAGTTTAACGTCTGTCTTAATATAACTTTAAACACATTAATATTATATCATTTTTTATAAAGCATTGCACGTATTTATAATATTCCAGATGCTAAAGAAATATTAATAGATCACAATAGGTTCAGGGTGCTGCTAGAAAGGTTCAAGGTGGAAAGCCGGACCGGTTTTGTAATAATTTGCTTATTCCAATGTATTTCTATACAAACACTTTGTATGGAATGCATTTCAATCATAATAATTAATCTTTTCATTTGCTAGTAAACCTGAGCGTGCGGTAGGACCTGCCGTCATACTAATAGGATGGGTTTATCTGTTCAACTGTTAACTATTTTAATGTTAACACTACTACTAGCGCAGGTGTAGCACAGCTGATTTAACCCTTTGCATGCTGGGAAATTTGTCGTCTGCTAAAATGTTATCTGCTGAATTTCTAAAATTAGCATTTTCTTCGATTTTTTCCAAAGAATACTATCAGAATAGCAAACAGTTTGGATCCTGATGAGTCGCCACGTTATGTGGCGTCTCATCTGGATCCAAACTGTTTGCAAAGGCCTTCACAATTCGGTTCCGGCACTCAAAGAGTTAACAAGCGTAGCAAGAATCAGTGGTCCAGATATAAAAAAAAAGTGGAGAGCAGTTGAAAACTGCATGCTTTCTGACATATATAAACACTCGACTAGTCACACGACAAGGGTCAATAGTTAGTCCACGTTCAATTTGTATCTTCCACATTGTTTTGGGTATTGCAAATCGTACAATATTATAATGATGTAATTATGTGTTGAAGATACAATATACAATAACCATTATTTACTGCATGCAAGTTCATTAAGCTGTGGAACTTTGAAATGTTGTAATGAATTTTATTATCGGTTAATTTCAGTTAAATGTGCCATAATGCAACACGTTGCATAAACAACAGCCACCATTGGACAATAGGCCCACTCCCCACCGACGTCCATTTATACAAAATCATGGGGTTTAAATATTTTCAAAAATATATTCAACTTCAAATGATTCTCACACTTTTCGTAAAGAACAGTCCCGCGGGAAAGCGGTGCGGATGCCTGTATCGCTCTGTCACATATTAAGTAGGAATGAAAAAGCGAAAGAACCCCCTTATGCTTTAAACAGTTTACGGACGCACACACTCATTCCAGATGGGCGAATCCCAATGGTGTAAGCTCGCTAGCATTCAGTCATTGGAACTGACCGAAAGTGAACGATAACCAAGAGTTGCGTATTTATGATAACCCAAAGTGGCTTATTTTAGAAATTAATGTTTCACCCTAAATAAATCTTGTTAAAGTATGACATTCTATCGTTAAACAAAATGTACATTAATGAGATTTTTTTATCGCCCTGACCAAGGACTTAGTTTAGTTTAAACCTATTTATTTTAGCTCGATTGCATCGAAAGCAGGGCTTTTTTCCATCTGTGAGAATGGCCGTTTTTAACAATTACGGGACATTCGAGACTCAAATTTTCACAATGTCAAGAAGTTCGCGACTCAAATGTTCACAATTTCAAGAAGTTCGCGACACAAATTTTCACAAATTTAGTTAGTTTGTTACTAATTCTTTCACAATTTTGAACAGTTCGCGACTTATTTTTTCACAAAATTTGAGGGCCAATGCCGCTTCACAAAGACAGGAAAAAAAGCCCTGGAAAGACGGAGGCTTATTGAAACGCTTTTCCCGTTTAGAACGAGTACTTGGTGTCTTTGGAGAGATTTAAATGAGGATCCCACAGTAGGGATTGAACCATTGACCCCTCTGTCACTAGGCGGACACCATACCACTATGCCGCGGCGAACAAGGACTTGACACAATCTGAAGTGACAATATGACTGATGTAATAGAGAATTTCGGTTGCCCCAACACATTCATATTATTCATTACAAGTTACAAGACGAAACGACGTTGAAATTTCTTAACGACAAAGGGATGTCCGAGTCCTTTACCGTGATAAATTTCATCACGCAAGACTGTGAAAAGTAAACTACAAAAAATGGGTACTTTAGAGAGCGAAGCTTCCAAATTAACAAACAACTTGAAAATCAACGATATGTGTGTTTGTTTAGTACTAACAGTTTTAACAATGAGTTTAAATAAAATGATAAATCACTATAAATGGATGACAAGGGTTTTAATGATTCAATGGCAGATATGACAAAGCATTAAGCGTGGCCTTTAGGCAAATCATGTGTATGATCACATATCTATAGGCAACTGTGGAGTTGTTAAACAGATGCAATATGAAGATACCATTAAATGCCTCCATTTGTATTCAAGACTCCATTGTTAGCCGCGGAACTTGGATTCAGTAACATTTAATGGGACTTTAAAACGTTACTGACAACAAGTACCACTGGTTTAATAGATTGTTTTGTTTATAAGTATAATAGTTGCATTAAACTAATAAATACAAAACATTCACATGCTAGTAAAAGATGACGTGTTTCAAATGCATGAACGAAAATACTTAACAGAACGCATATTTGTATCGTACCAGCTAGACGTATATGAAAGGTGTTTAATGTCGATGTAAAACCTCAAGGAAAATGAATTTAGAGAATCTCTATATTCTTCAAATTGATGTTATTTGGTAAGAATTAATTATTTCGGAAGGCTTATCTGAAAGGTACATCAATACAGGCACGTGGACGACTGTCTCTGCATCACCTCGTCTTATTTTTCAACGTTACGGCGCCACAAACGTTTCCGGACGTGACGTAGACGCTATTGCCAGATGGCATTCAGTCTTGGATACACATCCCTATGTGACAAAAACATTCAGCGGATATATACCATTAGATCGTTGAAACCTCCTGCTCGACGAAAGCCAAGGGAGTACAAGGTACCTTGTTTCCATTTCACTTAGAATCACTATCCTTAGGTAAGGTTTACTGGTGTACGATTGTAATTTTCTTATGTTGAAATTTTACGTAAGTCGCCTCAAGTTTACAGTAAGTGTTACGCTGGGTACTTTATCACCATTTATGCACTTTAATGTGTATCCTGTCTGTAAAATTTTTGATATTTTTACATATATTTTTCTTAAATTTCCGAAAAATATGGCTGTTTCAATATCAATGTTTGAATATATACTTTAAATAAAACTTACAAAAAAGTCCGGAACATAAACACATCAGTAAAGATTTCATACAATTTTATCATTTTTTTATTTTTGCACGGAGCGAATCTACTTCCAAATATCTGAAAGTAAACCATGTGTTGGGAATTTTGAGAGTCGATTTGGGGACAAACAATGTCATTGAAAATATGACAAAATAATTGCTTTTAAATCATACAAAAAGCTATGTTGTACATTTCTGTATTTATTTCCATGTAAATCTCCTCTTTGGAAATACCATTGTCCCGAGCTAAAGTCTGTATGTTAAAGTTGATGATTTATATGTTTCTATATTTAAAACCCTTTACATGTAACCCATTTTACTGTCGTTTTATGTATCACATATAAAATGTAAAAGCACAACCTTAATGGTCTTCAATATTATGGCCCTCAAGACCAGCAGTGTGTGATATACCGGTAACACTGATATAGACGAGTTAATTGTTATTGTTTACATTCGGGATTTTCCGCGCATGCGCACTGACTGGTTGGCAAAAACACTGGTTACAGTAACGTAAAACATGTATAAAGGGCTTTTGTATAGTCAATAAATTGATAATAAATACGAAATAAACATTAAAACTCTTTAAAAAAGTGCAAATATAGCATATTTAGTACCAAATAAATGTATATTCATGTAAAATGTAAAATTTCCTCTTCATAAAAATACGAAGTAGTTATTAGCATAGAGTAAACGTGATCGGAAGACTTAATACTGACAATTCCACAAAACAAAACAATAAATTAGCCGTATTCTTTCTAATAATAAGACTTGAATAAATTATATTTAAACACTAATAAAACATATTTTAATTGTATTATAATTTTAAGTGGTGTGGATAGTGTTTTATTTCATCAGCGATCAATAGAGTCAGAGGTGCATTTAATCAATTATAAAAAAGCCCTAAAAAGCGGAATACAGTACTATTTTTAAATATTGTGGTAATTTTCTTTTACATTGAATGAATTTACGTTTCGTTTACATTGAATGAATATAAATTCAATTTACCATACAAACGGAAAAACCCTGCATATTAATTACCCAAATGTAACTGTCTTTGCATGTATATTGAAATCTCTATTAGTAATAAGGAGTGATAAAAATATAGCATTTTATGATAGATGCATATATTTAATTTATCTAACGGCCCCTTTTGTGACTGCTTATGTTCATGATCGTGTTTCGGACCCTGCAGTAATGTACAATCTTTACACATAATAGCGGAGTTAACTTTTGCCGGTACCCGTTAAATACCTTAATTGCATAGCAGTTAAATTGCACAATATTTAAATGTATAGTTATTAAACAATGTATTATTAAGTTTAACTGGCTAATAAATATATACACTCGTTCCCGTTAATACATTTCCGACAAATGTCTTCATTTTTGTTAAAATATTTCATAAATAATTAACTTATCAGTATTTTTAGCTTTAAAATGTGGCTTAAATGATTGCTCAATATGCCAAGAGATGACATAGAGGTATCGTGACTTATGTTTACTGACCAGACACTCGTCTGCAACATGTGGTTTATGCAGGGGTCCAAGTGTAGGTCCCTGGGTTTATGACACCATGTTTTCTTTGTAATTGTCTGGACAGTATCCGATCATAACGAGATAATCGGTTTGTGATAACAAAGGTGCAATTATACACCGGGATATAAATGCTGCAACAAAGAGTGCCAAAATTAGTGTGAACAATAAAATAAAACAATTACATTAAATAAAAGAATTTATTGAATGTGTAAGAAGGTAAGTTTTTCCAGACACATAAAGGTTCATATCAGTTACCCTATGTCGCGTACATACAATTGACCTATTCGTTGTTTGTTTTTATCCTTATTTGTTTTCGTTCATTAAATTTAATTCATTCTAAAAGAATTTCATTTTCTGAGAAGTTTTTAACTAAAAATGGTCGCGATGAAGTGCCAAGTAGAGAGATTTTTTGTTTAACCACATACCGAGCTCTTAGATTGTGTTCCACTCCCGAGTTCGTTGTCAGTAAAAACAAATAATAATAAAAACAATAAAATCGTTCCAAAGATGCATTTCCTTGCATGCTAATGTTTTATTCAGACATAATTAGTAAAATTATATTCGATATTGTGCATGATTATCATTAAAAACGAAGATTTCGTCAACCTTCTCTATATGCGCTTATATAAATTGCACCTCTTTTGCCAACCAGTGGGCTGAGTCTAAACTTTGCAGGTGCGTGTGACGTCACGCGTTAACTCGTCTATAGAGTTGTATATATTTGTATCCATTTATATATTACTAATTTTACTTCCGTTTGATGTATCAGATAGTATATATAAAAACACGACCTTTATGGCCGTTTATATTACATACCTTTCGACCTGATGTTCCTAAAAAAATCATGAGTTATATATATAAATATTTAAGCCCTTTGAATATAAGAATATAATTCCACTCCAGCCAGAATTCATAGAAGACATCGACCGAAGGCGGCGGGATAAGATGAGGAACAAGCCCTTCATGGAGTTCGTGGCAAAACACGGTGTCGACCTGCCCAAGGCTCCGGCGTTCCGGGTGGTTGCATCGGAGGAGGTGGATCATATAGTGGACAGACTGACCATGAAGCCTTCCAAACGATTCCCGCATTTCCAGTACAACAAACGTGATGGAGGTATGTGGTTTCCACGGTTCAAGTATAATACTTGTTATATCCATAGCTTTAACTGACCAGATCAATTTCAAATACATGATAACACTGTATATTCCAAGCGATCGAAAATGACTTTGAAACAAGTTAAGGCATACGTTGCAGTTTATCTTTTAAATTGCCTCTTCATGTTAGCTGTGCAAACTGTATAATAATACCAAATATCAATATTCATGCCAGTGTAACAATTAAATGGCGTGCATGAACATTGTGCTGGAAATGAGAACTGGTCAAAACATACTAATATATGATCTTTGTTTCAACTATTAATCCTACAACTGTAAATCGAACTTTACAAGTGAACGAATAAGAATTTTAAGAATCTTGAGGGTTTTTAACTCAACTTAATCGCTAGTTTCCGCACACAGAAATTCCAATATACATCATGCATCGTTGATTCATCAGTGAAGTAAATTTATCAAAATTGAAATAAAACTAAACCTAATAGCATCGCAATTCAAAACAATAACACAATTTTGTAACATATTACGTTTTCGTAAATATAGTCAAAACCATGCTGGAGTTTTCAGGTTACAACGACTGGAGAACGGCACACGAGGAAAAAATCAGAAGACTTCGCGAAACGTTGCACATGTTTGGTGGCGGTAAAGAAACTCAACCGGAAGAGATTGAAGAAGAACCCAAAGTTACAAAAACTAAAAAGGAAAAGAAACGAAAGAAAACATACAAGGAACACGTAGATGATGAGATAGACACGAAGAAGAACGGGCATTTGCCTGGAATAAATTAATTAGTGCTGTTATATAATTTCGATATCAGTGTTTGTGTTCTAAACAATTGTAACAATAAATCATGCATGCATAATTCCATATCATGTATGTTGATGTATCTATTGTGCATGCAGTTTATTATATAACTGAAACTGGTTTGTACATTAACATCATAATTAAGGTATTGCGTTAACCTTTATGGTTATTGGCAACATATGTTGGAAATATATAGACCATCGGAACAATTGTAGGATTACCGGTAACTGTACGATATGCACGGATGAGCTAAGATAAGCTTGCTAATGCCAGTTTAAGCGTTATTCAAAGTAAATTACGCCAGTTTTACATGCATGGCATCTTCTACATCAAAATGCCCTTAGTTCCATCATACTTAGTATGCCCCTTCGAAGAAGAGGGGGTATATTGTTTTGCTAGATGTTGGTCGGTCTGTCGGTAGACCAGATCGTTTCCAATCAATAACTCGTCAACGAATTGACCGATTGGCTTGATACTTCACATGTGCATTGGCCTTGGACAGTAGATGATTTCTACTGAAATTGAAGTCACTATGTCAAAGGTCAAGGTCACTTTCAAAATAAGTGTGAAAATCGTTTCCGATCAATAAATCATCATAGGAATTTACTTATTAGCTTGATACTTCATATGTGCATTGGCCTTGGACAGTAGATGGCCCCTGTTTCCCTTGGTCAAAGGTCAATGTCACTGATACAATAAGTCTGAAAATGATTTCCGATCAATAACTCATCAAAGAATTGACCGATTGGCTTGATACTTTGCATGTACATTGGCCTTGAACAGTAGATGAACCCTATTGAATTTGGGGTCACTAGGTCAAAGGTCAAAGTGACTGTCACAATAAGTGTAATAATCGTTTCCGATCAATAACTCCTCAACAAATTGACCGATTGGCTTGATACTTCCTATGTGCATTGGCCTTGGACGTAGTAGATTACCGCTATTGAAATTGGGATCACTATTTCCTTGTTCATGGTCACTGTCACAATAAGTGTGAAAATCGTTTCTGATCAATAACTCATCAACCGATTCAAGACCTATAGTCTTTGACCGATTGGCTTGATACTTAAGATGTGAATTGGCCTTTGACGTAGATGACCCTATTGAAATTGGGTTCACTTGGTCAACGGTCAAGGTCACTGTCACAAACAGTGTGAAAATTGTTTCTGATCAATAAGTCATCAACAAATTGAACAATTGGCTTTATATTTCACATGTGCATTGGCCTTGGATAGTAGATGACCCCTATTGAAATTGGGTGTCACTAGTTCAAAACCCTGTTAGGGGGGCATATTTCTCCGACTTCAGAACTCTTGTTTATGATTGTACATTTAGCCTTTCAAGTATTTAAACACTTTGGTACCTGTTTCTTGAGAAGAACATCAGGTACTTGGTTTCAAAGTACGGGTCATGAGAATGACTTCATAACTGAACAGTTTCTTGAATGATGGGCGTTGTCTATCTGATTATCTCAGATCGCTAGCCAAAGGATTTGAAGCATCGATGTTTCAACTAATTTGGTTAACTCTGTTTTTCATTGAGACATTGCTTCTGGTCAATGGTGATCATATATGCCGCGATCTGAGACCACTGTGTTAAATGCATGTGAGTAAAGTGTCGTCCCAGATTTGCCTGTAAAGTCCGCACAAGCTAATAAAGGATGACATTTTCGGGTTCTATGGAAGTTTTCGTTTGCAGAAAGTTTCTTCTAAACAAAAACAGAGTCTAGTCGGAAAGTACCGACCCTAATTTGATTGTGCAGATTGCACATGCTCATCTGGGACGATATTTTACGCACATGCATTAA
This sequence comes from Dreissena polymorpha, assembly GCF_020536995.1. Classification (NCBI taxonomy): domain Eukaryota; kingdom Metazoa; phylum Mollusca; class Bivalvia; order Myida; family Dreissenidae; genus Dreissena; species Dreissena polymorpha. Next base: position 135,932,136 of record NC_068356.1, on the reverse strand, counting down.
GCCCAGTTTTCCCAGAACAAGCCTAATATATTGGTGAATCATGTGTTGGTTGTACTAATCACTGCCCACATGCACTTGCAACTGAGCTGTGTCCCACGCAAGGATGGCCCTTTCGTAGTGCACCCAATTCATACACAACACATGTAGAACTTTTTATAATAGCTACAGTATCATCCCATTAAATTAATGCATATACACAGGTAAAGAAAAGCACTTCTTATTGCAAGCCAGTTAAACTATTTTTTTAACTATTGCTGCAATACAATGTAAACATTATTTCAAGAAAAAAAATGCTATATGGTTTTCAAAGCAGTGTCTATGAATATGGCTCTATGTAAAAAGGGCAATATTATGTATTTCAATGACCTAAAACAAATACATACACATAAATCGAAATGAACTTATAATGACCCAATACGTTTGGTTGCAATAGTCTGAACATAATTTTTAAACATTTGCGCTGAATATCCTTGATGTCAATTGGTTAAAACCGTATAATGCACGCAGTTGTTCACCAATAAGAAGAGACATTGTACAGTTTTGACATAATTTATATTCGAATGATGAACTTCAATCATTTTACACTCGTGTTAAAATGAAAACTAAGCACAAGGAAAAAACAAAGCACAAGACATTGTAACGAAAACCCAATAAAGAAGTAAATGATAAATCAAGCATGCAAATTTTAATATGACTTTTGATGAGTATACATTTGATAGCGCCATTGTGTTCAATTGATAATGACTCTTAGTTAGGATAACTATTATAGTGCAAGCATGAATATATAATATGACTGAAAATGAGAGTAACTATGATGGCATGCCAATATGACTTTATATGAGGCACTTATGTGTATGGTTATACTCTTGGCAAGTGTGAAAGTAATGTTCATAATACAAATTCATCACCGAATGCTCGACAAACATTCATAAATGAAAACTCACACGCAACAAAGTGTAACTTTAACATTGAGCACTGAAGTATAATAAACAACAAAATTAAATACAAAAAACAACAAATACAATATGCCACTAATGAAAATATTTGAGCAAAACACAAAAGCATGACACATAAAAACTTAACCACAGCTTTAGATAACCTAAAACATATCACAGTAAAACAAAAACTGTTTGCAAAACAGTTATGCCATTTCCATGTTTAAAGCTATGTTTAAATTATCCTGTTTGGGTGATATCTGATAACCATTGAGGTGAAACAAGGCTGTCCAAAACGCATCTTAAGACATAATCATGGTCATCTTTAAGTGTGACCTTTGCCATCATCTCAAAAACTAAAAAAAATTGAGCAAAGATTACGAAAAGCATACACAATAATAGAGGCTCAACAGTTTAACTTTTCTGTTTGACATTGAGCAGACATGACTTACTAATGTATTTTGCACATTGTCAACAAAATCCTTTTAAGGGCATATAAGATAATTATCTAAAAACAACAGGTGATCTTGACCTTGATCTGGCTTTACTGACTCATGCCTTATGGATTTTGTCATGATGACCGTAACATTCAAGCAATATTTCAATAAAATCCTTTTAAAGGTCAAAATGATATGGAGCCAATATACATTTGACCTTGAAGAACAACTTTGACCTTGAGCCTGCACGACTGACACAATTACCTAAATATAGTAGCCAAGTTTCATGAAAATCATTCAATGGGTTTAGCAGATCTAGACAGGATATGAAAATGGAGGCTTAAGCGTTGACCTTGAAGTCTGACCTTGAGATGAGTAAGCATGACTGACTAATTTTTTCTGCACATTGTCTTAAGGACCTTACCACTGTAAACAAGTTTTCTGAATATCCTTTAAAGGTATAGGAGATACTTGGGTGCTTAAACATTTGAGTAAATCTTCACCTTGAGCAGACCTGGGCCCGCATTCAACCAAACAATTCTTAGACTTAAGTCTAACAATAAAAAATATTCTTTAAATTGAAATATTCAAATACTGCTTTAATTCTGAGTCAAACTTAACATTAACAACCTTTATATAATTATTTATCATTCTTCTTGAAGAGCGTTTATGGCAAAATCACCAATGGTAGACTGTATAGAGTCAAATACTGAGCATATTTTTCTAAAGTTTAAGAATTGGTTGGTGAATAAAGGTCCAGATTGACTTACGCCGTAAGCCAATATTGTCTAAATGCCCTTATATATGAGGCCGGATTCTTGAAAATCCATCAAAAGATGGATAAGACAGAAAAGTTTTACATACAGACTGATGAACAGACTGATGGACAGACTTATTATATTTGATCTTAAAAGAGCATATCATGAAGTTGCTGTTACCATGTGGTATTGAACAGTAAAGCTGCACACAAAAAAGCAAGGCAGCATGAAATTTGTCATAATAATTAATACAATAACACAGTGATCATTTTTTTTAACTATAAAAAAAATAAAATCAAAACTTAAAATTTCAAAAAAACAAGAGATGTCACCATAGGATGACTTATGCCCCCTATAAACCTTGAAATTGATAGAAGTTATGAGCTTTTTTCGAAACCTTAACACAGATTTTGAAACCTAAACGCGGACCCTAACTTCAAGGTCAAGGTAACAGGGGTCAAAATTTGTGTGCGTATGGTAAGGCCTTGTTCATATACACATGCATACCAAATATGAAGGTTATATATCAAGGGACAAAGAAGTTATGAGCATTTTTCAAAACCTAAACACAGATTTTGAAACCTAAATGCGGACCCCAAGTTCAAGGTCAAGGTCACAGGGGTCAAAATTTGTGTGGGTATGGAAAGGCCTTGTCCATTTACACATGCATACAAAATATGAAGATTATAGCTCAAGGGACATAGAAGAAATTAGCATTTTTCGAAACCTAAACGCAGATTTCGAAACCAAAACGCGGACCCTAAGTTCAAGGTCAAGGTCACAGGGGTCAAATTTTTTGTGCGTATGAAAAGGCCTTGTCCATAAACACATTCATACCAAATATGAAGGTTACAGCTCAAGGGACATAGAAGTTATGAGCATTTTTCGAATCCTAAATGCAGATTTCGAAACCTAAACGTGGACCCTAAGTTCAAGGTCAAGGTCACAGGGGTCAAAATTTTTTAGCGTTTGGAAAGGCCTTGTCCATATACACATGCATACCAAATATGAGGTTATAGCTCAAGGGACATAGAAGTAATGAGCATTTTTCGAAACCTAAACGCAGATTTCGAAACCTAAACGCGGACCCTAAGTTCAAGGTCAAGGGGTCAAAATTTTTGTGCGTATGGAAAGGCCTTTTCCATATACACATGCATACCAAACATGAAGGTTATAGCTCAAGGGACATAGAAGTTATGAGCATTTTTCGAAACCTGAACACAAAGTGTGACGGAAAGACGGACAGACGTACGGACAGTCTGATCACTAAAAAGTTACATCACGGGCAAATTGTCAAATTATCGTAAGGACACAAATCCTCTTAATTAATTGGAATATTTCAACAAAGCTGACCAGTACTCAAATATAGGTATTTCAGCTTTGATTTACTCTTCAAATGGGGTAACTGTTCTAGCTGTATTCTCAGTTTGCATTATTACATTACTGAACACTCGCGTATTGAAATAACATACATTTCTGAGTGCTCTAAATGCCTCCCATGTTAAATGATTATTTCAAATAAATGGTTGTTGAATGTGATAAAAGGAATTTAAATCCATAGATATCTATAAAACAAATTGGATTACACAAAACACAAGCTGACAAACTACATTTGAGATATTCTCTTGACTCTAAGGCAAAATGTTAATCAGAAGACAACTTTTTACAATTGAAAGAAAGCGAAACCATATTCCCACATAAACATTACATGCCTACTCAGGGATTTCAAGAGATTTTGAAAACCAAGAGTTTAATGATGCTGTCCTTTAAATGTGCAGTGGTCAAATTAAATATTTATGGGTTAAAATACTGATGTCCATATTTATTGTCATTCTGCATGTTTGTTAAATGCAGTGAAAATGTTTTTTTAGTATAAATTTGATAGAAATACTATGCAAAAAAACACATGTTTATGAAATAAAATATATTATTGATACAGCTTTCCAGTAACATTTGCATCATAAGATGAAAGGCAGTTTTTTTTGCAGGAGTCAAAAGTGAATTTTTTTCAAAATTCTTGCATCAAAATGCAGGATTCTGCTTCATTTGAAATCCCTGCTACTTAACCTGTTCTCACTCAAAGGCAAGGTGAAAAAGGCTATGTGCAAACGGCATAAAACCAGAACAACCTTGGAGTATTACTCACAGTCTGTTCAGATTTTATGCTGTTTGCTGCTCATCAGTATCTAAGGTTTGGAGATAAAGCCTTAAAATTAGAGTAATAAAGGTCTTCAATTAAATTTAAATTTTTAAAGGACTACAAATGCGTCAAAATATGTATCTATGTGGTAAAGGGTTTAACTATTTAATCATTATTATTCCTCTGATAGGAATTTTTGTTGATTATTATTCCTCTGATAGGAATTTTTGTTGATTTAGTGGTTGGCCAATCCTCAAATATTACACAAACACATTGGAAAATGACCAAACCAAATTCCTCTTTTCTATTTCTAAAATTAAAAATCTAAGAATTTTGAAAAAAAATCACAGTCACAATTCATGCTGAGGAATGTAAATAATTGTACAGTAGTTACCTTTTGTTTCCCAATGATTCTTACAGCACTTCCATTTCATTTACTGCACAAGCCATATTCTATTTTAAGGGGCATAAGTCAAGTCTGGCAATAGTTTCAGCAATTTTGCAGAGAAGCAAACATTCACTTCCATTTTATGCCTATCAACACACTTCTTACCTATAAATAACGATAACAAGAACATGCAACAATAAAAGTGTCAACAGACAGCACTTCACACAATATATGATTCCCCGACCCTTGCCAAGTATCAAAAGCTGAAATTGTAAAATAAAGTATAAAATTGAAAATGGTGTAAATAGAATAAACAATAAACAACAGCATCAAATGTCTTAACAATCTAAGAGTATATTGTAATATAGAATAAATAATTCAATGTAATTGAACAATTGAGAGAAACATGCAACAAATTATATGACATCTGCACCATGTTTTGGCAGTGGCATCAAAAATCTGCCCAACACTCGATAAGACTGGTCCTAATCTATCCATACAATTTTATATTAAGTCTGCTGAAATTAACAAACAGTCTTGTTAAGATTTGCCAAGGGATGTTTCTTGGCAATTTTGTTTAATTTGATGTTAAATTAAAGGCAAAACAACTACAACCTACGTCTGCATATATTGTCCATGACTTTTGAACCTTGATTGCATCAAAATTCCAAGCCAACAGAAAACAATCAAAATTACCATAGTGACATATTAACAAATTAACACCGCCATGCAAAAAAAGTACATTTTTAGCATTCATTAAGGCCACTTGACCTTTTTGACCATTTGACATTTATTTAATAAAATTACCATGGTTACACATAAAAACAAAACTAGTCCAGAGAAACAAATATTTTTTTATCTCTCATCAGGATCCTTTGTCCTAGACCTTGATCTTTTGACCTTGATGGCATCAAGTCTGTTATGGCGCCGCAAAAACAGGTCAACGTCCTCTGTGGAACTCGGCTTCACGTATTTGCCGCTTTGCATGCGACTGTCTAACAGGATCCCACTCATGTCCTCCGAAACTGGACTCTGAAGGTGCGTAACCATGGGTTCCAACTGGGGGTAACCATGGGGACGGGCCCGGCGGGGTAGCAACCTTGGATTACTGCGGGACTGAAACATCTGTTCCTCTTCTAGGTTCTCCAGACAATAGTCAATGAAGTCTTGCATCGTCTGTAGCACACTGCCGTTCTGGAACTTTCTCTTGGCGATTTCGTGACACGCGTCCAGAAACCCTCGGAAGCCTAAACCTGTAAGAGGGAAGTTGCAACCTAGATATGCATTATTTTGGAAAAACCTGGGTCTGTTTTCAACCAAACAATTCATAGATTTTAGTCTAAGAATAAAACAAATTCTTTAAATTTGAATATTGAAGGATTGATTTAATTTTGAGTCAAACTTGGTATTAATTACCTCGATCTACATCATTCGTCATGATGTTATACGCAAGTAAAAACAATGATGATGGATGTTTTGCTCCAATGGTAGATTCTTTCAAATAATCATAGCTGATAAGGTTTGCTGATATGATTTTGATAAGAGATTAAATGGGTCTGCTAGGTTTGTACTTCTAGGACTGTTGTTTTTTTCAAATCTGACAACTTTTTGCAACACAGGGCTTTTAACTGCCTTATTGAACAATACTATCATCGCTTTCTACAAACACAGCCTTGTTATTATGAAATTTAAAGCTATGAACCTGTTTCTTCTACAATTATCTTCAACTATAATATTTTATCACATGCTATACCCTGTTTCTCATGTAAAACAACAATTACATATTTTTGTATATTAAACATGTGTAATACAACATTTTCAAGTGTTTTCATTGGCTTAGTTTTCGTTTCTTGACCAATCGCATTTTGTTATTTTGCTGAAATGACGTTGCAACGTTGAATGACGTCACAAAATGTAAACAACATTCGGGATGTATCATTCTGTTTGCGTAAATATTTATTTAATTTACTCATTTAAAAGCATGTGATAAAAAATATCTGACACTCAAAGTCATATCATACCATATCTTATTAAACTTGTCCAGGAAATTCGTCAGTAAGCTCGCCAAAGGCTTGCTTACTAACAAAATTCCTGAACTCGTTTAATAAAATATGGTATGATATGACAACTCGTGCCAGATCCTATATGTATAACATATACGGAAAAAACTTGTGATTGCTTTAAATTGAGGGGCATCTATTTCACCTACTGGAAACAGTCTTTGCAATTGGCAGCAAGCCCAAAGCCAGGGGCTAGTGTGATTTTTTTATATTTGAAGCTAGTGTTGAAAATAAAGGGTTAAGCCAGTTTTGTGGAGTTTGTTTCCTGCAAAATATGAGTTCATAAATTCATGAATAATAATTTTTAAAGTATGTGTAAACTATTGTCTAAACGAAGTGAAATGTGGCAGCAGTATAACACATAGAAATGATAAATTTACTCATTGCAACCTACAGAATTTACCGATACCTGATATTTGATAAAAAATAGAGTGGGAAAAAATTCTAAAAGTGGATGACGGACAGTATAAAGAAGTGAAACTCCAGCTGCTGGAGCAGTATTGCATTCATTTTATATACAATTAGTTGGTCCTTCATTTAAGGCAAGCGACCAATTGCTAAAACAATATGAAACAGCACAATACAAAACAACATACACACATAGAAGAATAAAGCTGGGGTTACCGCCTCGGAACGGCAAGGCACAACACAACCCCAGAAGTCGGACAGTGTGTGTTCACACTAAAAATGCCTATACACAAAATTGATGGCGCCTCAAATAATTTCATGAATTAAAGTAATTCCATGATGTTTTCCTTTAGTAATTTTAATCAAGGATATTCTTATCCTTATATAATTATCAATCAAGGGTTGGACCTGTACCTGTTGTGCGTTCAGGATTCACATGTTCCCATTTTCTCTGCATATCTATGAAGAGAATATCAATAGTTGCATTCGTTAGACCTTTTTTGTTCAACCGACACTTTCTGAAACATAAAACAAAACATGATATTGCATATCTCTGTGACCTTGTCAACAATACCCATGCTTTAAATGTAAATTAATTAATATTAAAAATGGTGTCACTCGCAGAAATGTGTCAGTATATGTTTCATTTGACTTGTGTTATTATACCACTTTGACCATAGCCCATCAAATTGCCAACAAGATGTATTCTAAACCTGATTGTATTATATATGTAACATATTTCTGTGTCTCATTTTCCATTATATTTAAAATATTTGTTTGGGATTATCAGACAAACCCAATAAAATTGTCCCTACCAAATTTTTTTTTAATGCATGGAATCAAGTTTCCTTTTTTCCAACCTCACAAGAAAGGCATTCTATTGCTAGCACTCATCTGTCTTTTGTTTTGCAACATACTATTTCATGGACATCTGATCTTCAACCAGCTATCAAAAAAAGTGTTTTCATCTCAATAGAGTTATACAATTATATGGGTCGTTGTTATAGTTGTTCTATGAATGGGTTTCATTCTACAGAATCATTTACTATACTCATCATACCGGTAAATAGATCTACACGTGAACAAATATATTTTAAAAAAACATTCATCTACATACAGGTCTACCACCCCACATGCCCTGCTATGGGTCAAATTACCCTAAGCAAATAATTGTTTAACCCTTTCAGTGCTGGAACCGAATTTTGAAGGCCTTTGCAAACAGTTTGGATCCAGATGAGACGCCACAGAACATGGCGTCTCATCAGGATCCAAACTGTTTGCTATTCTGATAGTATTCTTTGAAAAAATTTGAAAAAAATGTTAATTTTAGAAATTCAGCAGATGACATTTTAGCAGACGAAAAATTTCCCAGCATGCAAAGGGTAAAGGAATGTAAGTAACTGACAACTGCTTTTCTGGAATGATTTGTGTCGTGTTCTGGGAAAACCAAGCTTAATACATGAGCATGAAGAGTTGTCCCAGATTAGCCCATGCAGCCCATGAATTATTATGACATACAATAATAAGTGATGTTTTCCACTTTTATGGAATGTCGTTAAAAAAGTATATTCTAAACAAAAATCCAGTCAAGGCGGAAAGTGTTATCCCTGAATAGCCTGCGTAGATTGCACCCGATTATGAGGGATGGAACTTTACACACATGCATTAAGCCCAGTTTTCCTAGAACGCAGCTCATTCAACTCAGAAGCAAAGTGAAAATGACTATGTGCAAACAGTATAAAACCAGAACAGCCTGCAAGTAACCTCCAGTCTGTTCAGGTTTTATGCTGTTTGCTGCTCATCAGTATCTAAGGGTTGAAAATGAAGCCTTAAAAACTTGAATATAGTAAGAAAGGTCTTTTATTAAATTTAACTTAAATCTAAGTGACTACAAATGCATGAAAATACGTATCTATGTGGTAAAGGGTTAATGACCATGTGGCCATCCAGAAATTGAACTTGTAATCTTCAGAATACAACTTAAGTGCTCCTTCGACTCAGCTAACGTTCCTGAGACAAACAAATACTTGTCAGTACCTTGAGAATGTACGGAACCCTGTTGGCCCGAGCCTCTGTGTGGCACGTACGCCCAGACAGATCGTGAAAACCTCCGCTAACTTCTCATAAAGTCGCAGTCTGGAGCAAAAAAATGTCAACAAATAATTAAAACTTAAAATGAGTCGAACTTGATCAAAATCTAAATAATATTGAGACAAAAATAAAAACAGAGTTGAGGGTGACATACCTAACAAATGTAGGGGATCAAGTTTTTACTTTTTGTCATTACTGTAAAATCATTTATTTTCATCTGCAAGAAATTTTACGTTTTTTCTAAACATGGACAGAATAATTTGTAGATTTCTGATTTTGGAAAAAAACTACAGAATTTGCGTTAGTCATTTTCTGGTCATTTTCTGGTGTATTTGTGTTAATTTGTGGATGTACAGAAGGTGAATTTGTTCTTCTCTTTCAAGATTTATTTTGTGGACCCTTGATTTTTGACATTATAATGATCTAGATATGAGACATGATCTGTGAAAAGGGGGTTCAATGCATGTGCATAAAGTGTCATCCCAGATTAGCCTGTGCAGTCTGCACAGGCTGATCAGGGATGACATTTTCTGCTTTTATGATATTTTCTGTTAAAAGAAAGTCTCTTCTTGGCAAACATCCAGTTTAAGCGTAAAGTGTCATCCCTAATTGGACGACGCTTTATGCACATGCGTTAAACCCCCTTTTCACAGAGCACAGCTCATATCATTTATAACATCATTCGTGGATCAGTCAACCCACCAAATCAACAAAAACTATTGTCCCACACATAATAATGATTTAACTCTACCCAACTATCTAGAATCTGGCAATAAAGCTGTTAAAGATTATTGTTCATATTTGAAGGGTTATAATTTTTACAAGATTGTGTAAATCAGGCAAAAAGTTTGCTGCGCCCAAAACAAAAAAATTATTAACGAGGGCTTACATTATATCATTTTTAGCATTAATGATTAAATTCAACATTTGAAAATTAATATGTTATAATTAATAGTTTACATAAATATTCAAAAAATGTACTTTTGTACAGAGGAAGAATTCAATACTGCTGCTTGATATCTTTCCTCGAATAACAATTTAGTCGTTACAGGGAACAATGCTATTTGACAGCAAGTTTTTTGCTTGAATAACATATGAAATGTTCTTGGGTTGCATCAGCATACTAAATAAAATTCTTATAATATATAAATGAAAACTAGAATTTAACAAGAGCACAGCATGACAGGTGCCAACACTTAGCTGCGGGCGCAGTTTTGAATTAATGAAAGCTTGTTAGATTTTTTTTTTTTTAGAGGTCACATTGACCTTGACCTCTGACCGTGTGACCCGAAAAAGGGTGTGGCGTGTAGAACTCATCAAGGTGCATCTACATATGAAGTTTCAAAGTTGTATATGGAATCACTTTGATTTTAGAGCAAAATGTAAAGGTTTCAGCACGGTGGACGCCGGATGACGAGCTGGCTATGACAATACCTCGGGTTTTGTCCGAAACCAGCCGAGCTAAAAATAGCAACATGAATGATACATACTTTTCAAATCTGTCTGCATAAGGTGATGGATAAATTTGTTTCAAGCAGCTTTCATATGAGTCTAAGTTCAATTCACTCTCGTCACCACTATGTTCACTGTCATCCATTTTATCCTCATCAGAATTGTTCTCGGGGTGAATAAAGCTGTTATTGTTGTTGTTGTTTGTATTCTGTTCCCTTTTAGAGTCATCACTTTTAACATAATTCCCCTCTCCACTTACAAAAGTGCTCAGCATTTTGCTGTTTTCATGACTTGATTTTATTCTGGACACACCTGTATCATTTTCATGTTCAGTGAACCCTTCCTCCATTTTCTCCAGGCGGTCCTCATAATTTCTCCTCTCTCCATACTCTAAGTTCAGATTTTCAATCATACTCGGATTGAAATCATTCTCGTTGTCCTGGGATCGTCTTCCGATACGGTTCAGTGACTCGGGAATAACAAAAGAGCTTTCTTTCGACATTCGCTTAGGCAAGTCATCCTGACTAGACCTAATTATCACAATGCTGCTGCGCGGGTGGCGAGTTTCAACGTGAATCACACCATCACGCTCGATTTGTGCGGGGCCATGTTTTTCTTCCTCTTGTGCGTGAATTTTGGTCTCTTCTTCGTGCTTTTGACGCTTTTGTTCATGGCGTAGCCTTCGTCTTTTTTGCCTGGAAACAAAAATCTTTATTTTAAATTGTTTAACCTAATAGTGTACTCCTAAATAAAATAAAGTTAAATATTAACTTTGCATATAAATAATACACTCATCGTTAATGGACAAGTTGATGGCTATGGTAACGAGGAATAGCTATGACCTGGACAAATTACAATGAAACATATTACCAAAATGTGTAATTCATGGAAATCCTTTTAGTTAATCATTTATTTTCTAATCTTGTACTCCGAAATAAGATATGATTAAATATTAATTGAATAATTAATACCCGAATCTTGTCCTACGATATATAAATGATCAAGGAAAATGTTTCTTTCTTTGATTATTTTAAACTTAAATTACTTGTCAAAGGTTTGTGTCATTGTTTTACAAATTACAGTGGAGGTTTGACAAAACAATTGAAAGCTGTGGCTGCAGATCAAACAAAGCCTCGCAGTGCTGTAAAAAAAGCTTTGAATGCGCATAATGTAAACACAGACAAATCACACACATTTCATTTCATCTTTTCAAGAGGATAGAGCATACATCAATATACGTTGAAAACAAGACGTCTCCTAAAGGCAGGGATGCCCCCGCATATCTTTTTTTTCCCCTCAAAACTCCCCTTTTGTCACAGACAAGCTGTTCATTGCTAAATGTGACTTTTCATCTCAAAGTGTGAAGTCTGGACCTTTGAGGTAATGAGATGTTCCATACACACCACACTCAGTCTCCTCATGATGTTCCATACACACCACACTCAGTCTCCTCATGTCGTCATTTGTGGTACGTTACTTTTAAATTGCATGACCTCTAAGTGTTACCTTGACCTCTTACCTGGGGAGACAAGTTGAACATAATTATAGATTCTGTCTCCTCATAAGAGATACCTCATTTTTTTAAAGCTGATGAATGACAAAATTTACTGTTTTTTAAGCCAACTTTGACCTCTAAAATTTAAGTGTGACCTTGACATTTCTGTAGGGAGACAATGATTACAAAACAACAAATTTGATCTTTGAAGAGTGACCTAGACATTTGAAGTAGAGAGATAAATGTAATTTGTGCCAAGTTATTAAAAATCCATCAATATACGTAAAAGTTATGGATGAGACAGGATTTTTCAAGCTCTTTTCTGGCCAAAATTGACCTTAGTTTTAAAAGTTTGACATTGACCATAAAGGTAGGGGGTTAGATTCAAGATAGTGTCTTATGGTTTAAATTTGTGCCAAATTATTTCAAAATCCATTGATATACAGCAAAGCTATGGTTTAGACAGAAATTTTAAACCTGTTGAACACGCTTTCACCTTTGACCTCTAAGTTTGACCTTCACCTTTGAGGTAGGGAGGTGGGTGTAACACACAACATTTTGTCTTATGATGTTGGACATTTATAGAAAGTTATTTAAAATCCATCAATATTTTTTAAAGTTATGGCAGGTAAACTATAATGCTGTCATCTTGGAAAAGGGGTAAACAAATGCACCCCTGCCCCCTTACATAATATATTGTTACTGACATCACACTGTGTACTGGTATACAAATTCTCTCAATTTTAAAACATGTTAAGGCAAAAAGTAAAACACCTTAATCCAAACTAAATACTGTAAAGAACTCTGGTGTTTGTTACTAAAACTGATATCTAACTTTCTAACATATCTCTAATGTTGTGTTCAGTATTTTAAAAGGGCCTGATGCATTTTTCAGACAAACCAAAAATAAAATGCAAATAGGCATTACGTTTTCTTAAATCAAAATGATAAACTATTTAAATTAAATTTTCATTCATGATGGCAATGTTCAAGGCTCACGGTGATTACATGAACAGACAATTTAAAAGTGAACAATACAGGGTTTTTCTGCTATTTAAAACAACTTACCTGATCCCAAAGCAAACAGACCTGATCCTGAACCGAAATTGAACAAAAAATTCCCAATTTTTTTTTTTTTTTTTTAAGAAGTGTCTAATGATTATGATACATGTATCTCAATTTTATTTCATAAACATCTAAGAAAGTATATAACTAAAACTTCTCGTCCGAATAGCATTTTTTCCCCAAAATGATCAGGAAAAGGCCTGATGTGTCAATTTTTGTTGATAAAAAATTTGCAATTTGGTCCATTTTGCCGATAAAATTTTTCCCCAATTTGCGATCTAAAAAGTCCCACTCTGACCACACTCCTTCTCCAAAAACGGCTAGAAAAACCCCTGCCGTATATTTCTCAATCATGAACCTACTCATGAAAATGAAGAGTTAAGTTGGATAACATGTATTTTTTTTTTTAATGGTAACATACATTAAATGTTTGAAACTTTAATAACAAGGATATCAGTAAAACTGATGGATGCTCCCCAATGATGCTTTGTCAATATATATGGTTTAATTGTGTGGAAAAAGTGTGACCTTGAGAAAATCTATTGTTAGCCTCAGAGACCTTGACCTTGACTCCAGTGACCTCAAACCTCATCAAAAAGGTAGAGGTTCATGCAAGGTACCTAACATCCCAAATATATAAGAGATTGATCAAATATTGAAGGTGCTATGAGAAACTGTAACCAAAGTGTGACCTTGAGAAAATCTATTATTAGCCTCGGTGACCTTGACCCCAGTGACCTCAAACCTCATCAAAAGGTAGAGGTCCATGTAAGGTACCTACATGCCAAATATGTAAGGGATTGGTAAAATATTGAAGGCGCTATGAGAAACTGTAACAAAATTGTGACGGAACAATCTATTTTTAGCCTCGGTGAGATTCACCTTGACCCCAGTCATCTCAAACCTCATCAAAAGGTAGAGGTCCATGCAAGGTACCTACATGCCAAATATGTAAGAGAATGGTAAAATATGGAAGGCGCTATGAGAAACTGTAACAAAATTGTGACAGAAAAATCTATTATTAGCCTTAGTGACCTTGAACCCAGTGACCTCAAACCTCATCAAAAGGTAGAGGTCCATGAAAGGTACCTACATGCCAAATATGTAAGTGATCGGAAAAATATTGAAGGTGCTATGAGAAAGTGTAACAAAATTGTGACAGAAAAATCTATTATTAGCCTCAGTGACCTTGATCCCATGACCTCAAACATAACAAAAGGTAGAGGTCCATGCAAGGTACCTAAGTGCCAAATATGTAAGAGATCGGTAAAATACTGAAGGCGCTATGAGAAACGGTAACAAAAGTGTGACGGAAGTAAGTAAGAAACCCCAAACTGGCAACTTATTATGCTCCCTATATATATATATGTATATATGGGGAGCATAACAATTTTAACAACCAAGTAACTATTGATGCTATGCTGATCAGACAGGTCTATAATGTATTGGCAGCAGAGCAACAAATTGTATGGAGTTGTTTGAACGAAGATGCTGGGAATAGAGGGGATTTTCCAACAAAGAACATGTCTATGATTCATGAATTGGTTTTGTACTGTACAAAAAGAAATTATTTATAATGTCTAAAGCTTGCATTTTGTTGTTATTTTGGTATCATATCTTTTAATTTTTAAATTTCTTTTGTTATTCAGAAATGTTAATCAATTTTCAATTTTTTAAAGAAATAACATAAATATCTTAAATGGATTCTGGACACCACATTACTCACATTGAAACAAAGAAAGTGGGTTTTCGAAGTCATTTTGACAAATGTTATGTTTGGGCCCTGCTCTGTGAAAAGTGGGTTTAATGCATGTGCGTAAAATGTCGTCCCATATTAGCCTTTGCAGTCTGCACAGGCTAATCAGGAATGACGCTTTCCGCCTCTATTGAATTTTTCATTTAAAAGAAGACTGTTCTTGACGAAAATCCAGTTTAGGCTTAAGTGTGGTCACTGATTAGCCTGTGCGGACTGCACAGGCTAATCTGGGACGAAACTTTACGCACATGCATGAAACCCCCTTTTTACTGCGCGATACTCCTTTTCAGAAGAAGAGAGTGCTATAGATTGATACAAAGCATGTCATGCCTCTAGTGGCATGTTTAATATTTAGAAGAGGAAGCACTAATGTCTTATAAATGAGGTTAACTAATAAGGCAATATATTATCCATAGTACCAATATGTTACATGTTCTATTGATATAAATTGTATAGCTATGTACGTACTTTATGTGATTACAGAATATGCGCCAGTAAAAAAATTAAATGTATATGCAATGTCTATATACTGACTACAGATAGTATCATACACAGTTAATTAATCTAACATGGTAAAAAAAAGATCAAAAATGCATGTTGTCAATTAAGATTCATCAAAAGATGACACATAATATGTATCCAAAACATACACTCAGTGCAACGCATGTATTCAAATCTATTTATGTATGCCCATGTTATAGTCAGAACAGGCAGAAGAGCAAATTGTGACCTTTTTCTGTCTTCAAAGATTGGCCTTGACCTTGAACCTTTGACTGAGAAAACTGATTCATATGGACACCATGAAATCTAAAACTTATGGTTTTTATATTTGCCCATCAGACAGTGTGACTCAGACCATTAAGTGTGACCTTGACCTTTACCCCTCAGACAGTGTGACTCAGACCATTAAGTGTGACCTTGACCTTTACCCCTCAGACAATGTGACTCAGACCATTTAGTGTGACCTTGACCTTTACCCCTCAGACAATGTGACTCAGACCATTTAGTGTGACATTGACCTTCACATTTGGGTTCATTATTGATTGTTTTTTTGCATAAAAAAAGTGTGGTATCAATTATCTCTGCCAGGTCTTAAAATACCCCACCAAAAACAGATAATGCAGTGTCTTCCTGGATAATAAGTGACCTTGAATCATGACCTTGACCTTTGACAGAAAAGAATGTGAGCAATTATGCAATACATCTGCTGATCAAAGATGGTGAAGAATGGAGAATGAAGAAATATTCAAATGCATCTAGACAAAAAAAACACACCAATATTTTGATATATAAACACAGCCTTAATTATATTATCTATAAATATTATAAGAATTTTATTTTGTTTTGAATTGAATAAAAATACATCCAACAAGCACAAAAAAACAGACAAGACTGAATCTAAAACAATGTTTAGGAGTCCATTGAGAGAAAAGAAAGCACAAACTTACACCAAAATCACACTGCAAATTATGTAGAGACAAACTGGTGCATTTCTACTATATGAGCCGTTCTCTGGGAAAACTGATCTCATGCATGTGGGTAAAGTGTCTCCCAGATTAGCCTGTGCAGCCTGGTGGGTAAAGTGTCTCCCAGATTAGCCTGTGCAGTCTGGTGGGTAAAGTGTCTCCCAGATTAGCCTGTGCAGCCTGGTGGGTAAAGTGTCTCCCAGATTAGCCTGTGCAGCCTGGTGGGTAAAGTGTCTCCCAGATTAGCCTGTGCAGCCTGGTGGGTAAAGTGTCTCCCAGATTAGCCTGTGCAGCCTGGTGGGTAAAGTGTCTCCCAGATTAGCCTGTGCAGCCTGGTGGGTAAAGTGTCTCCCAGATTAGCCTGTGCAGCCTGGTGGGTAAAGTGTCTCCCGGATTAGCCTGTGCAGTCTGGTGGGTAAAGTGTCTCCCAGATTAGCCTGTGCAGTCTGGTGGGTAAAGTGTCTCCCAGATTAGCCTGTGCAGTCTGGTGGGTAAAGTGTCTCCCAGATTAGCCTGTGCAGCCTGGTGGGTAAAGTGTCTCCCAGATTAGCCTGTGCAGCCTGGTGGGTAAAGTGTCTCCCGGATTAGCCTGTGCAGCCTGGTGGGTAAAGTGTCTCCCAGATTAGCCTGTGCAGCCTACACAGGGTAATCAGGGACAACACTTTGCGCACTTACATAATTTTTTGTTTAAAAGGTCTCGTTGAAACAAACATCCAGTCTAGGAGGAAAGTGTTGTCCCTGATTAGCCTGTGTAGACTGCACAGGCTAATCTGGGACAACACTTTCCACACACGCATTAGCCCAGTTTCCCCAGAACATGGCTCATATTGTGCTATAGAGGACACGACGTGAAGCCCCCAAGACAAAAACGCCCCAAACCATCCAGCATTAGTTGCCAGAAATATTTGCAAAAACAACACTCATTTTTTGTTGAAATGTCAGCCATTAAGTTACATGGAGTACACTTTCTGTTGCTATACAGTTACCTTAATCGTTTTCTCCTGAGTAAAAGAATGAAAACAGATCAATACCATCATAAGTTACCCAGTATTTTACCTATCGTTTCACAAAATAGCAAATACAGTAAAATTCTATATAACTTACGGTAAAATAAATCAAGATTTTTTTGGATAAAATTTGCTAATGTATAGCTCAAATATTCTATATAATTTGTTTTTGACAAGGTTTGTATAGAATGCTATTCTAGAATATGTTTTTTTGACAACTTGTATTTATCCAGCATGATATATTGCACAAGGCCAAGGGGGTTGCTATGTGACCCAACCAACAAGACTTACACATGTTTTAAGAAAACCATACTAGTGTAATAATCCATTATGTATCTATTTTTTGCCTATAATTCATTTAAAACCAAAACAAATCACAAACTATTTTAGTCCAAGTTGTAAATGAAATAATAATAATTGCAGAAGTCTGACATACTTACAAGTATGAAACAGAAAAAAACAATCAGTAGAAGAAATATAGCTTCTTGTACTTGAATGTTGACTCCTTTATGAAACAAACCACTCATACTGGGAAAATGGGGCTTAAAGCATGTGTGTAGTGTTGAAATATATTATCCAGTGGAGTCTGCACAGGCTAATATGGGACTACACTGTTCACCAAGCAGTCTGCACAGGCTAATCAGGGACTACACTGTTCACCAAGCAGTGGAGTCTGCACAGGCTAATATGGGACTACACTGTTCACCAAGCAGTGGAGTCTGCACAGGCTAATCAGGGACTACACTGTTCACCAAGCAGTGGAGTCTGCACAGGCTAATATGGGACTACACTGTTCACCAAGCAGTGGAGTCTGCACAGGCTAATCAGGGACTACACTGTTCACCAAGCAGTCTGCACAGGCTAATATGGGACTACACTGTTCACCAAGCAGTGTATTTGTTTAGAAAAGACTTCCTTCAAATGACAAATTCCATAAAAGCAGAGAATCTTGTCCCAGATAACCTGTTCACAGTGCACTTGCTAATATGGGACGACACTTTACCAGATAACCTGTTCACACTGCACTGGATAATATGGGACGACACTTTACCAGATAACCTGTTCACACTGCACTGGCTAATATGGGACTGCACTTTACCAGATAACCTGTTCACACTGCACTGGCTAATATGGGACGACACTTTACTAGATAACCTGTTCACACTGCACTGGCTAATATGGGACTGCACTTTACCAGATAACCTGTTCACACTGCACTGGCTAATATGGGACTGCACTTTACCAGATAACCTGTTCACAGTGCACTTGCTAATATGGGACGACACTTTACCAGATAACCTGTTCACACTGCAATGGATAATATGGGACGACACTTTACCAGATAACCTGTTCACACTGCACTGGCTAATATGGGACTGCACTTTACCAGATAACCTGTTCACACTGCACTGGCTAATATGGGACGACACTTTACTAGATAACCTGTTCACACTGCACTGGCTAATATGGGACGACACTTTACTAGATAACCTGTTCACACTGCACTAGCTAAAATGGGACGACACTTTACTAGATAACCTGTTCACACTGCACTGGCTAATATGGGACGACACTTTACTAGATAACCTGTTCACACTGCACTAGCTAAAATAGGACGACACTTTACTAGATAACCTGTTCACACTGCACTGGATAATATGGGACGACACTTTACCAGATAACCTGTTCACACTGCACTGGATAATATGGGACGACACTTTACCAGATAACATGTTCACACTGCACTGGCTTATATGGGACGACACTTTACCAGATAACCTGTTTACACTGCACTGGATAATATGGGACGACACTTTACCAGATAACCTGTTCACACTGCACTGGCTAATATGGGACGACACTTTACCAGATAACCTGTTCACACTGCACTGGCTAATATGGGACGACACTTTACCAGATAACCTGTTCACACTGCACTGGCTAATATGGGACGACACTTTACCAGATAACCTGTTCACACTGCACTGGCTAATATGGGACGACACTTTACTAGATAACCTGTTCACACTGCACTGGCTAATATGGGACGACACTTTACCAGATAACCTGTTCACACTGCACTGGCTAATATGGGACGACACTTTACCAGATAACCTGTTCACAGTGCACTGGCTAATATGGGACGACACTTTACCAGATAACCTGTTCACACTGCACTGGCTAATATGGGACGACACTTTACCAGATAACCTGTTCAGACTGCACTGGCTAATATGGGATGACACTTTACCAGATAACCTGTTCACACTGCACTGGATAATATGGGACGACACTTTACACACAGATAACCTGTCTAAACTGCACTGGCTAATATGGATCGACACTTTACACACAGATAACCTGTTCATACTGCGAAGGCTAATATGGGACGACACTTTACGCACATGGGTTGAGCCCCGTTTTCCCAGAGGGAAGCTTACATGTTACAAGCTTTCTCCCATTTATACACTTATTAATCACTCTTAAACTATAAAGATTTTAAAGTTTGTGAACATATTGAAGAACTAAGACCTTTAATTTATAAGCAGTTCTTACTAGAAATTTGTAAGTATACATGCCATTACCTTTATCAATGTCCTTATTTAGGGTATCTTCAAAACCAGACTTGAAAGTGTTGTTCAAGTGCTACATGTTTGTACTTCAGTGTAACAAAAGCACAAAATGTCCCAAAATAAACAGCACAGTGACTGTCATTTCTTTTTCATAACCAAAGATGTTGATTATAGGAACACAAAAAATAATTGTCATTTGAATTGAAACCCAACTTCTTTTCTTATTAATAAGTAATTAATAAGTAATTAGAAGTTATAATTTTGTGTTACTTTATTAACTTCAATTAAGTAGTTTAACAAGCTGGTTTTGTCCACACCCTTTCACAGAATGCACACACTGTCCACACCCTTTCACAGAATGCACACACTGTCCACACTCTTTCACAGAATGCACACACTGTCCACACCCTCTCACAGAATGCACACACTGTCCACACCCTTTCACAGAATGCACACTCTGTCCACACCCTTTCACAGAATGCACACTCTGTCCACACCCTTTCACAGAATGCACACACTGTCCACACCCTTTCACAGAATGCACACACTGTCCACACCCTTTCACAGAATGCACACACTGTCCACACCCTTTCACAGAATGCACACACTGTCCGCACCCTTTCACAGAATGCACACACTGTCCACACCCTTTCACAGAATGCACACACTGTCCACACACTTTCACAGAATGCACACACTGTCCACATCCTCTCACAGAATGCACACACTGTCCACACCCTCTCACAGAATGCACACACTTTTTGTCCACACTCTCTCACAGAATGCACACACTTTCATAAAAATTGGCTTATCCTGAAGTGGTGCTTGAAAATGGTGCTAAAACAAACCCAAAGTTAAATGTGCTGAAATACTGCATTGATACTATTTGACACACATGTCCTATTCAACGTGCATACCTAAATTTCTGAGACACAATGTTGCCATTCAAGAGAAAAATCAAGGAACTATTATGGCTCATTCTGTGTCCATTGCTTGCCAACAAGAAAAATAATTATTTGTTGTGATTTTATTCTCTGCGGTCGCATTAAAATAATTTCTTGTGTATTGTATTTAGGTTAGACATCTATTTAAATTACCTAGTAAGCACTTCGTATGTGTATGGGCAGAGGATTTAGATCAATGTACATGTTTACATTTTCATAACACTTACTATTAAATGAAATGATTAATAACAACAAATTGACACGAGTACTTAAATTTGTAATCCGAAACTCGGGTTGGAATATTATTTTTCACATTATGTTTACAAAGGAGACCATGGCAGACTCGAATTTGTTTTTACAATGTTTTGGCTAACGTCTTCATTAAACATTAAATTGGAACAAACACTCTTTTTTGCACATCCAAAGAAAGACCTTATGAACGTTGAAGGATATTTAAGGGATACATGTACCATATTAAGATGCAAGTGGTGATAAATGGGTAAAATATGGCGAATAAAAAAGATGACGTAAAAAGGGTTATTATGATGAAATTCCATTATTTGGGAAATAAATCTGGATAATCAGGGAATATATCCTAGTCCCAATCAAATATCCTAGTCCCAATCAAATATCATAGTCACTATCAAATAAAAATGAACAATTCTGTTTAGAACTAATTTTAAGTTAACAGGAAATTGTGTTTTACTAGCATATGTTCGTGCACCTGTTTGGTGCTGAATAGCCTATCTCTAATACAAGATCAAGGTCAAAGTAAGGCCTCATTCTGGGAACATTGGGCTTAATGCATGTGCGTCAAGTGTCATCCCAGATTAGCCTGTGCAGAAACGACACTTTACGCTTGTATGGTATTTTTGTTTAAAGGAAGTCTCTTGTAAACAAAATCCAGTTAAGACTGAAAGCGTCGTCCCTGATTAACTTGTGCGGACTGCACAGGCTAATCTGGGACAACACTTTGCGCACATGCATTAAGCCAGGTTGTCCAAACACAAGGCTCTGATGGGTGGATATGGTGGAGTGGTGATCCACATCTGTGCAATTATCAAGGAATTATATTGTAGAAAAGGATGATGGTCCTCGATGAGATGGTGAACTCTACTTTTATCCCATCTTCACCGCGACATTGACGGTATAACACCCCATGGAACAGACTAGCCTCTATCCCCCCTTGTTGAATAAACCTGTCGCATGCACGGACAAATGACGTCATTAATAAACAAACAATTTTTTGCTGTGTTTTATTGATTCTGAGGTTTCCAAACATGCCACGTTTGTTTGCTATTTTTCTTGTTTAGTAAAAAAATCAATGAGATGAATAGAATACTAGTATTAGCGTTGAATAAAGAGAAGTTTATGTTGATCGGCTCAAATACCGAAAGCGCTCGCCAAGGCTCGCGCTCCCGGCGTTCTAAGCCACGCAATATAAACTTCTCTCTATTCAACGCTAACCTAGTATTCTCTATAAACTGTGACTCACAAATATACAAAAGTACTGACGGACAGGACATTCTCTATGTGCCTTTCGAATCAAGATGTCATTGAAATAAGAAAAAATTCTTCCAGCAAATAACACAAGTTATGGAAAATATGGACACCGTCCTTATTCCAGCACGAACACAATGAAGGTAAAAGACAAATTCTTCTATTACTAAAATGCGAAGCAAGGAAAAGACAAAGTCCTTTTGTGAACAGAGGTGTGTGATACGACTATATACCAAGCTTCCAGGTCAAATAGAGGGGTGTGCACATGGAAAGAACATTCACTACTCTCCAAGAATCTAGGCACACTAAGAGGTCAAAAGGTCAAGGTGAAATCTCTGATCACTAAAAAAAACAACATTGTACCGTTCAGATTCCAAATTGCGGAAAGTTATTGGTCGTCCGATTTTGTTGCGCCAACTAAAACAGCAGAGATGATGCGGATGACATGATGGAATGCTCGTTGATATACAGGACTAATGTAGTTCTAACACAAATTAACAACACAAATTAACCATTTTACATGCTTTTACCAAATTAACCTGCTGTACGTGTGACAAAGTATTTCAGGATTGTACAAATTCTTATTCTTGCAATATAGAAAAGAATTCAGGACTTAATAAAGGTTTCAACATGTTACAAGTATGGCTATTGAATGAACTTGTTGCATTACTTAAAATGTGAATCTTTTTAGCAGTACCAAGGTATTTATTGATAAAATGTGTGAATTTGTATTTTGTATAATAATGCGCCAAACAAGGTATATAAGAAGCGTAAATTCTTTTCAGACAAAATACTACACCAATCAACCCTTTCCCACTCAGAAGCAAAGTGAAAATAGATAATGTGCAAATAGCATAAAACCAGAACAGCCTGCGAGTCACTCGCAGTCTGTTCAGGTTTTATGCTGTTTGCTGCTCATCTTTATCTCAGGTTGGGAAATGAAGCCTAGAATTTAGTAAGAAAGGTCTCTAATAAAATTTAACTTTCTATGGGACGACAAATGCGTCAAAATACCTATCTAAATAGACCACAACAAATCGAAGATTTGTTCTACGGGTTTTTGCCCCCCGAAAATGGAGCGAGCGAGCGAAATAAAAATAAATTTATTTTTATTATATTTTTTGTTTAATCACAGGCAAGCGAAAAGCGAAAAATAAAAATACATATATTGTCTATGTAAATTGATATATTTTGCCAAATAAATGCACGATATCTGCAAAATACCAGAACAAGATCATTTAGTAGTAATAATTGAGTTTAAGCTCTTATCCAATGTCTTATCCAAAATTAAATAAAAAATCTCCAATAGCTGTTCTGCTTACTCACACCAGGTTACATTTAACATGGTACACTGCATGTAGTTTTTATTATGAAAGTTATATTAGAAGCTCAGCTTTCTGTCAATGATGGTTAAATGTCATTATACAATAAATAATACAATAAGTATAAAGCATATAAGCAGTGATTTTTCTTTGCGTCATACTTTACAGACTGTGCCTTTTTGATTGGAGATAAAGTGCAAAGGAATAATTTACACTTTGGACTTAGCCATCAACAGTTTGAACTAGTAGACAGGTTACAGGCTCGTACAATTTATATTATACTCGACATTTGTTTGTCCAGTTCAACGGCTACACTCATTTGCATTTTAATTTTTCATATTTTAACTTAATCAATACCAACAAGTTTATTGCAGATTTTTACCAATCGTACGCATACCGGCCACATTTCACATCCTGATGTAGATGCGGTTGAAAAATAAAATTACTAAAATCATCTGTGATGCAATGACTCATTGCCCTGGAAAACAACAACATTTCCATTTGTGTCTTTGGCCGACATGACAATACAGACAAACGCTGCTATTTTTTTACCAATTTAATAACGCAAAGCACTATAACAGTCTATATTGTAAAATACGTAGGCTAAATTAAACTAAATTATTTAATAAATAGGTGTGCAGCAAATTTGTTGCTGCGGCGAAAAATAAAATATTTTTATTTCGTTTTAAGATTTTTAGGTGCGGCAAATCCGTCAAACATTTAATCAATTTGTTGTGGCCTTAGTGGTAAAGGGTTAAGCACTCCAATTGAATTTTAATCATCAATACTGCACACTTTATTTCATGATTTATACATATGGACCTAGCACTGCACACTACTATTTGTATATTCTGAAGAAGACTCATTGAACCCTGCAGATAAACCAATCATTAGCAATCACCGGCTGATGTCCTTTTCAAGTGTTCAATGTAGATACGCTTATTTGCTGATTGCACAAGCACCTGAACAACTCCTAAGAGCGCACTTTAAATAAACTTATCTTTATTTTACACAACTCAAGTAATCTCTTTCAAAGCATACATGAATCTAACCTATTCATGCTATGCTTTGCTCTACCACAAATGTTTGGCTGCCTCAGTAGACCTCCAACTCAAGTATAAGAGGTCTAACAATTTATATCTTCATCAAAAGTTTACCAGGCTACCATAAGAAAGACCAGACTTTACAATATTTGATTGAGTGTGTCAGTTTTTAAAAACTCTTTTCATACATTTTTAAATTCATTGCTATCTTTTGCTTAACCCATTTATACCTAGCGTCTAGAAAAAAGATCTTGGCAAACAGCGTAGACTCAGATGAGACGCCGCATGCAGCTTTCTAGATAAGCTGCGTATCAGCATAATATACGCATTAGAAATATCAAGATACGCTCAATTTATCATTTCCGTGCGTACATTTAAGCAAGCCAATCTGGACTAACGCAAATGATGTACATTCTCTGCGTACAACGTTAACAAAAAATATAAACAGCTGATTGTCTTTCGCCAGAATATGAGACTGGTTATAATCAAAATTAGAGGTAATGTGTGCGCTGGATTGTAGAAATAGTCAGTCAGTCGGTATGTATACTCTGTATCATCTAGACGCATGGTAAATTTAGTATCGATTTTCGTAACAGACACTCAAGCGCTTATGTGTTGATTAAGTTACACGAAAAGGTCAGCATGGCTTCTTCGAAACCAAAACAAATTACTTCTTAAAGTAAAATTGATTCTTTTTATATGGCAAAAGGCGTTTCCAGTAAAAACATTGTACTGCCAATACTGAATGATTTAATTTCCCCTATTTTCAAATAAAAAAGAACACACTAAAACGCTTATAAAACAACTGTTGAAAGTTGGCAAAACAGTTTTCCGTGGCTCACGGTGGTGGACGGTTAGGACAAAGTTCGTCTTAAATGTAAAATCTGCCAACAATACAAGGCTGATACTGACGGAGCAATCAACATTCAAAAGTCGGCAATGGTTTAAATTGTAGCAAATTACCCTTCAAGCAAGGCACAATTTGACCATTTACCCCCATGCTTTGAAAAGTGGGGGTATTTACCCCCATGGGTCAAAAATTATCTATAACGCTGCGCATGATGTGGTGTCTCATCTGGGTCTGCGCTCTTTGCTTAAAGGAAATTCTGTTAGAAATATTCTAAATATAGAAATAAATATACCAGACATCCCTAAGTTTGGAAATAAATTGATCCAATTAAGAAGGATGGGAGAGTCCACTAGGCATAAATGGGTTAAATAACATTACTCACATTAATAACTTATTTAAAACAAGAGCACCGCCTTGCGGGTGCAGACCGCTCATCTATTTTCTTTTTAAAGGTGAAGGGACTCTCATTTTCAATCACAAAGGAGGGAGGAGTGGAGTGAAGAGGGGTGTATAGTGTGGGGTTGTGGACATTTATTACATTATCTTCCAAAAAAGCGAAAAAAAAAAAAAAAAAAAAAATCGGGGGGGGGGGGGGGGGGGGGGGGGGGGTGGTTGGGGGTGCGATGGGGGGGGGGGTTTGGATGCGATGGTTGGACGGTATTTCAAACATAACAGTTTTAAAAAAAAAATGGGAGGGGGGGGGGGTATAGTGTGAGGGTGTGGTGGTAATTTGTGAGATGATCTTAAAAAAAATAAAAAAAAAAAAAAAAAAATTGGGGGGGGGGTGGGGGGGGTGGGGGGGGGGTATAGTGTGAGGGTGTGGTGGTCATTTGTGAGATGATCTTAAAAAAAAAAAAAAAAAAAAAAAAAAAAAAAATAGGGGGGGGAGGGGGGAGGGGGGAGAGGGGGGGAGGGGGGAGGGGGGAGGGGGGGGAGGGGGGGAGGGCACGGGGGATGGTTTGGGTGGAGTCTATTGTGGTATGTCAGGTAAGAGTAGTTTCATCAAAGTATCAATCAAATCTAATCATAAATAAAGAAGTTATGGCAATTTTAGCAAACTTTAATAATTTGACCTTGAGAGTCAAGGTCATTCAAAGGTCAAAGTAAAATTCAAGTTGCCAGGTACAGTAACCTCATGATAGCATGTAAGTATTTGAAGTTTGAAAGCAATAGCCTTGATACTTAAGAAGTAAAGTGGATCGAAACACAAAATTTAACCATATATTAAAAGTTACTAAGTCAAAAAAGGGCCATAATTCCGTAACAATGACAACCAGAGTTATGCAACTTGTCCTTTTACTGTACCCTTATGATAGTTTGTGAGTGTTCCAAGTATGAAAGCAATATCTATGACACTTTAGGGGTAAAGTGGACCAAAACAAAAATCTTAACCAAATTTTCAATTTTCTAAGTATAAAGGGCCCATAATTCCGTCCAAATGCCAGTTAGAGTTACATAACTTTGCCTGCACGGTCCCCTTATGATAGTTCATAAATCTTGCAAGTATGAAAGCAATAGCTTTGATACTGTTGGAATAAAGTGGACCTAAACACAAAACTTAATCAAATTTTCAATTTTTAAGTATAAAAAGGGCACATAATTCTGTCAAAATGCCAGTCAGAGTTACATTACTTTGCCTGCACAGTCCCCTTATGATAGTTAGTAAGTGTTGCAAGTATGAAAGCAATAGCTTTGATGCTCAAGGAATAAAATGGACCTAAACACAAAACTTAACCAAAATTGTCAATTTTCTAAGTATAAAAAGGGCACATAATTCTGTCAAAATGCATGCCAGAGTTATCTAACTTTGCCTGCCCAGTCCCCTCATGATAGTAAGTAAGTGTACCAAGTTTGAATGCAATAGCATTGATACTTACTGAGAAAAGTGGAACTAAACGCAAAACTTAACCAAAATTTTCAATTTTTTAAGTATAAAAAGGGCACATAATTCTGTCAAAATGCACGCCAGAGTTATCTAACTTTGCCTGCCCAGTCCCCTCATGATAGTAAGTAAGTGTACCAAGTTTGAATGCAATAGCATTGATACTTTCTGAGAAAAGTGGACCTAAACGCAAAACTTAACCGGACGCCGACGCCAACGCCAACGCCGACGCCGACGCCGACGCCAAGGTGATGACAATAGCTCATAATTTTTTTTCAAAAAATAGATGAGCTAAAAATGGACCTTAACACAAAACTTAACCAAAATTTTCAATTTTCTAAGTATAAAAAGGGCACATAATTCTGTCAAAATGCACGCCAGAGTTATCTAACTTTGCGTGCCCAGTCCCCTCATGATAGTAAGAAAGTGTACCAAGTTTGAATGCAATAGCATTGATACTTTCTGAAAAAAGTGGACCTAAACGCAAAACTTAACCAAAATTTTCAATTTTCTAAGTATAAAAAGGGCACATAATTCAGTCAAAATGCACGCCAGAGTAATCGAACTTTGCCTGCCCAGTCCCCTCATGATAGTAAGTAAGTGTACCAAGTTTGAATGCAATAGCATTGATACTTTCTGAGAAAAGTGGACCTAAACGCAAAACTTAACCGGACGCCGACGCCGACGCCGACGCCGACGCAGACGCCGACGCCGACGCCAAGGTGATGACAATAGCTCATAATTTTTTTTCAAAAAATAGATGAGCTAAAAAATGTAAAACATTAAAACCAATTTGTTTTTAAAAATCATTTGCCTTTTGAATGTTAAACAAAACTTGTTCAAGTACTAAGTAGACAAAATCAAAACATAATCACTACACTACGTTCATTGACCATAATTTTGCTGATCTTGTAACATATAACGAAGAATTTGTGCAGTTGGACATATGAATTACATTACCCGGTCAATACTAAATTAAGCCTTCAAGCTTGTTTATCTTAGTTTTTACAGTTTAAAGAACCCTTGAGTGCCATAGTGTCTGTTCTTAAAAATAAGCCAACAGACAGCAGAATTTAAGAGAATATGTTGCACCAAAATAAAACCCAATGACCAACTTCTAGATCGACTATTCTGCTCATGGACAATGAAATTACCTTCTACCAATTTACATCAAAGACCATTTTAATTGTGTGACTGAAAGTGATACAGATAATTGAATTGTAGCGCTATAACTGGTTTAACCATGATACATTTAAATTGTAGCGCTATAACTGGTTTAACTAAGATACATTTGAATTGTAGCGCTATAACTGGTTTAACTAAGATACATTTGAATTGTAGCGCTATAACTGTTTTAACTAAGATACATTTGAATTGTAGCGCTATAACTGGTTTAACTAAGATACATTTGAATTGTAGCGCTATAACTGGTTTTACCATGATACATTTGAATTGTAGCGCTATAACTGGTTTTACCATGATACATTTGAATTGTAGCGCTATAACTGGTTTTACCATGATACATTTGAATTGTAGCGCTATAACTGGTTTAACTAAGATACATTTGAATTGTAGCGCTATAACTGGTTTAACTAAGATACATTTGAATTGTAGCGCTATAACTGGTTTAACCATGATACATTTGAATTGTAGCGCTATAACTTGTTTAACCATGATACATTTGAATTGTAGCGCTATAACTGGTTTAACCATGATACATTTGAATTGTAGCGCTATATATATATATAACTGGTTTAACCATGATACATCTGAATTGTAGCGCTATAACTGGTTTAACTAAGATACATTTGAATTGTAGCGCTATAACTGGTTTAACTAAGATACATTTGAATTGTAGCGCTATAACTGGTTTAACCATGATACATTTGAATTGTAGCGCTATAACTGGTTTAACCATGATACATTTGAATTGTAGCGCTATAACTGGTTTAACCATGATACATCTGAATTGTAGCGCTATAACTGGTTTAACCATGATACATTTGATATGTAGCGCTATAACTGGTTTAACCATGATACATTTGAATTGTAGCGCTATAACTGGTTTAACCATGATACATCTGAATTGTAGCGCTATAACTGGTTTAACTAAGATACATTTGAATTGAAGCGCTATAACTGGTTTAACCATGATACATTTGAATTGTAGCGCTATAACTGGTTTTACCATTATACATATAATAATTATAGCTGAAAGGACAGTATTTGTTGGTAATTTTCTATCACCAAATTTGTATTTGTGAAACTGTTGTACTTATGCTTAATTGACTATTACTTCTCTCACATACTGCAGCCTTCAGCTATAACAAATACTTTTAAATATATACACATATCCATTACAGCATACTTATAATAATGCTCACACATCAAAGGATATGTGATGAAAATGCTGCTTAGCCGTCAGAACCTTAGCCGAGGGCGCAGCGAGCCCAATGTCATTTTGCAAGTAGCCTTTCCGCAAAAGCTTAAAGTAAATGTGCCATCTACTCTTATCAACACAGACGTAATGTAGCTTAGTGCTGGAAATAAATAATATTCTATATAGCCTCAGGTGCCATTGACAGAGAATGGTCCCCTGGAGGATGTTCTTTCGTCATTGATAAGTTGCGCTAACAGGGGGTGCACTTATAATCAATTTTTAGCTTTAATTGATGAATTCAACCACACGCAAATAAGGTCATTCTATTATGTGTTTTTAAGTCTTTCAATGCCTGAGGCTTCAATATGTGTGGGCATGGACACTCCTTCCTATGAAATTTGGAACACATTTTAAACAAAAGTGAATAAAAATGGCAATTTAGCTGTTGGCTTTCGTAGTGGTGGATTGGGTGTGGGTGTGTCATGTCCAAAGAAAACCTAAGTATGTCATTACAGTCAAGAGTGGGGATTAGAAAGCGCATCAACAAACCACAGTGCTACCGGCAGTGACTAATTAGTTTCAACATATGAGTCTTGTTTTGAGAAAACTGGGCATAATGCATGTGTGTAAAGTGTCGTCCCAGATTAGCCTGTGCAGTCTGCACAGGCTAATCAGGGACGACACTTTCTGCCTAAATTGGATTTTTGCTAAGAAGAGACTTCATTTTAACGAAAAATGTCATAAAAGCGGAATGTATCCCTGATTAGCCAGTGCGCATTGCACAGGCTGATCTGTGACGACACTTTACGCACATGCATTATGCCCAGTTTTCTCAGAACACAACTCATATAAACAATCTTGAGTTTGTTTCCTACGTAGTTTGGGGTTAGAAACCAAGAATTTGGAAAGTCTTCATCTTTGAGGCTAAGCAGACATACCAATATGGATTCTGAGGCACCATGTAGAGACAGAATGCAAGAGTTGCAAAAACGTTTCTTTAAATACTTATAGAAATTTAAATAAAAGATAGTATTGTCAAACATTTAATAATTTATTCTTTATTCAAACTTCTAATAATTCACTTTTTGTCCTACTTACAATGATTTCCATAATAATACAGGCTAGAAATACATTGCATCAACCCAACACTTTAAATTTATGAAATGTTGCTTTAAGAATATGGTATTAAACAATCATTCCAAATAACATGGTGCTTAACCCTTACAGTGCTGGAACCGAATTTTGAAGGCCTTTGCAAACAGTTTGGATCCAGATGAAACGCCACAGAACGTGGCGTCTCATCTGGATCCAAACTGTTTGCTATTCTGATAGTATTCTTTGAAAAAAATCGAAGAAAATGCTAATTTTAGAAATTCAGCAGACGACATTTTAGCAGATGACAAATTACCCAGCATGCAAAGGGTTAAATCACACTAGTCTACCTTATAAAGAGGTATGAGCTGTATATTTGAGCCATGCTCTGTGAAAAACGAGTTTAATGCATGTGCGTAAAGTGCCGTCCCAGATAAGCCTCTGCAGTCTGCACAGAATTAAGGACGACATTTTCCGCTTAATGATATTTTTCGTTTCAAGAAAGTCTTTTTTTAACAAAACTCTAGTTTAGGTGGCAAGTGTCATCTCTGATTAGCCTGTGCAGACTGCACGGGCTAATGTGTGACGACACTTTACGCACATGCATTCAACTCCTTTTTTCACAGAGCACGGCCCATTTGTAATTTCAATACAAATAGAAAAAAATCATGCTTATTTAGTAATAATAACATTAAAAGTTGGTCTGAATTTAGGTATACATTTTGTGCCCCTATTAAATGGTAGGTTCTTAAATATCACTATGGTTAAAGAATAACATACCATCACATATGTTTAATACAGAGAAAAGCACAAACAAATAAAATGTGATGATGTCAGATGATTACTAAAAACTTTTTTTTTCAGGAAAGCCACTGAAACATAAAAATAAACCAAAGACTTCACAGGAAAAATCACTTTGTAAACATAGCAAAAACAAGAAATATGGCACAACAGTTACCAAAGATTTCAATAGCAATTTCTTCATAAAAAACATGCCTGAGTACAAGAAGTTATCTGCAAACAAAACTTTGCTACAAAAAGCAAAAATCTAAGAGACACAATGTACACCCCATCTTTCCTTATAATAATTACATCCCTAAAACAACATTACAGAACAATACTTTAACTGCAACATATGCCTGAATAAACATGGGGGAAACGAAAAACAGCTAACAAACCTTTCCAAGTATTTTACTTTCTTCCGTGGCGCGACCAACAAAAGCGTGTCCCGTATCAGTGGAATCTTCACCTCTTCGTCCTTTGGGCTCGGGATGGACTCTGGCACCCCGGGCGCGACCTCAATCTCGCCGTCAATGCGCAGGCTAGGGCTGCTGTTGATCTCCAGCAGCATCGGTGACAGGTCATACATCAGGAGGATATCAAAGCCTAGGATCTAGAAACAAACACAATAGTACACCAGTTGTGCTCTGAGAAAACTGGGTTTGATAAATATTCTTAACCCTTTGCATGCTGGGAAATTTGTCGTCTGCTAAAATGTCGTCTGCTGAATTTCTATAATTAGCATTTTCTTAGATTTTTTTCAAAAAATACTATCAGAATAGCAAACAGTTTGGATCCTGATGAGACGCTCATCTGGATCCAAACTGTTTGGAATGGCCTTCACAATTCGGTTCCAGCACTGGAAGGGTTAAAGTGTCGTCCCATGTAAGCATGTTCAGTCCACACAGGCTTAACAGGGATGACAATTTGGCTTTTATGAATTTTTTTTGTTCAAACGAAGTCAATTTCTGGAGAAGATCCAGTTTAAGGAAAATATTAGTCCCTTATTAGCCTGTGGAGACTGCACAGGCTAATCTGGGATGACACTTTAAGCACAAGCTTTTAGGCCTATTTTCCCAGCATGGTTGATATGTTATAAACTGTTTTTTTCAAAGTATTAATAAACTATGACATCTATATAAATGATTTTTCTTCCCGAATTGGGAAAAGTACCTGCACCATACCCAATGGGAAAAATTAGTGCAAAAAACGCTGAAATTCGGAAAATTCGCCTCGTGAAATCTTCCTGTTGGGATTTTTTTTTTTAAATTGCTTGGTATCAAAAGCAAAAATCTACTCAAATATTGATTTACATTCATTTTGGATTAAGATGTTCAGTGTTAGTGCCCATTTTATTTGTTAACTTTCAGATAATGCACTTTTGGAACAAAACTTTTAGTGACAGAAGTTGCCTTCCTTTTGGGAAATTTTAAGATGGCAATTGGGAATTTTGTAGTTTTGCTTCAATTGGAAAAGTACCTTTTACGGGTACTTTACAAAGAAGAGAAAAAATCGTTGTATAATAATTATCTTATGCTTTTTAGGCAAAATTGTTTATTATTTATTAGCGGTGAAATTATTACTTTATAAGTAACATTTATATATTTTAAATATGACTAAACAGTGATTTTATCGGTAAAAGTTGGGGCCTAAATTTGTCTCGACTCGCAATCACAAAAAGTACATATTTTTCCCCCAAATGACTGCCAAAAATTCACAATTAAAAGTAGTATCCAGCTCTTTGAGTTCGATACTATACAAATATAATGCCGAAATGACGCAATTTTTCCCAATCAAAAGGGCCCAGGCCTCGCTCAAAATGGTGGGAAAAAATTGCAGTGAGCACTGAATTTTATACAATTGACTTCAAGTAAACCTTGTTTTTACAAACAGTAACTTCTGGGCATAGGAATATTTGTGGGATGTCTAAAATTTGTGGGTTGTCTATATTTGCAGGTTGTCTAGCTTTTCTTTATGAAAATTACTCCCCCCCCCTTAAAGAAATAATCCTGCATAGATAATTGTTCTACTAAAATACCATGACTGGTTCATTTAAGTGTTTGTTTTTTTGTTATATTTTTTTTGTAAAGAATGAAACGTGATGAAGTTATAATACATTTAATACATTATTGAAATTCAACGTTTTCCAAATCCTGCCTATAAGCCGATCAAAACAAATTGATCACTTGTTCAAAGTATTTTTCATCAAAAATTTGATGAAAGTAAGCGTAATAAAAATGACAAGGGACAAAATTGTCACAAAACCAGGTTTTCATTGTGAAAAAAAAATCTGATAAAGGGAGAAAACTCAAACTGAACTTTTGAAATGACCAAAAAAAATTAACCCCCTTTGTAATTTTTTTTTTTTTTTTAAATCTATTTTTAGTCGTGGCGACCTTGACATTGGAGATATTGACGTGATTCTTTCGTGGGACACACCGTCCCATGATGGTGAACAAATGTGCCAAATGATTTTAAAATCTCACAATGAATGACATAGTTATGGCCAGGACAAACTCATTTATGGCCATTTTTGACCTTTGAACTCAAAGTGTGACCTTGACCTTGGAGATATCGACGTAATTATTTCGCGCGACACACCGTCCAATGATGGTGAACAAATGTGCCAAATGATTTTAAAATCTGACGATGAACGACATAGTTATGGCCCGGACAAGCTTATTCCGCCAACCCGCCAGCCCGCCAGCCAGCCAGCCCGCCCGCATTCGCCAATCTAATAACCAGTTTTTTCCTTCGGAAAACCTGGTTAAAAATATTTGTATTTCATTTTCAACATGTAATCAGAAGCAAGTGCAAGGGCAGATTAATGTAAGTAATTCCATAAATATTTGTTGAACATTTCTGCCCGACGCATTCAACTTATTAGATGCTTCCACTTTGTATTATTGTCTGTTTAATGAAAAACAAGCAAATTTGTTGAATTGATATCCTCCGCATATATGCTTCTGGACACAAGAGTATTATATTTGACACTCAAACAAGCATTTTTTCAAGATACAAAGGGCCATAACTCCGTTATTAACAGATGGTGTACAATGCCATTTGGCGTGCATTATCCTCTTATCCATATATATATTCATACGAAGTTTCAATGAAACACGCCAAAGCACTTCCAAGATATGGCTCCGGACACAAAAGTGACAGCCGGACGGACAGCCAGACGGACAGCCGGATAATGCAAAAACAAAATCCCTCCGCCTCTGGCGCGGGATATATACTCATACCAAGTTTCAATGAAATCCGCCAAAGCACTTCCAAGATATGGCTCCGGACACAAAAGTGCCTATAGTAAAAAGCATTTTTTCAAGATACAAAGGGCCATAACTCTGTTTTTAACAGATGGTGTACAATGCCATTTGGCGTGCATCATCCTCTTATGCATATATATACTCATACAAAGTTTCAATGAAATCCACCAAAGCATTTCCAAGATATGGCTCCGGACACAAAAGTGCCGGACGGACGAACAGCCAGACGGATGGACGGACAACGGCAAAACAATATTTCTCCGCCTCTGGCGAGGGATAATAAATCTTCTTTGTCATTAAATATGTAGGCTTAACTAAAATGAATATAAAAAACAACTCTGCTTTTTCAAAGAATAATTGGATAAGGGATACGATTGACCATGTACATCTAAGCCAACAAACAAACTTTTTTCATTTCATTTTACAAATCAGAAGTGCTCTGCAAAAAAGGGGTTTAATGCATGTGCGTAAAGTGTCATCCCAGATTAGCCTGTGCAGTCCACACAGGCTAATCAGGGACGACACTTTCCACTTTTATTGTATTTTTCGTTCACAGAAAGTCTCTTCTAAGCAAAATTGATTTATTGCTATTGATTTAATTTTAATACAATTTGCTGAACTAGACTGAAATATCTGATCTTGTATAACTTAATCATGTAACTCCATTTTGTTATTGTTTATATAATGATATTACTTTGTTCAATAAATAATCGTATTATCATCTGAATAGTAGTTGAAGGAAATGCTCTTATAGTTTCTAAAATATTTTGATTCATTTTTTCAAATCAAGAGCTAATATTTAAAAAGAATCAAGATCAATCAACAACCACTGTAGTCTGAAATGACTGAAAATCAATACCACAATAATAGTCATAGTTTATTACCTATAAAATAAATCAAACTTTTGTTCAATGAAAATGAAAAATTACTTGTGAATTTGAAATTTAATATGAACCTATTCATAAAATATTGCATGGATTTAAATAATGTTTTCAAAATTGGTTTATGATATGTCTTCTAAACAAACATTTAGAGAATAATTTGATGCAACTTGATTTTTTTTTCCCACCAACACAAAGACTTTGTTGGCACACAAGACTTTTAATGTGTTCAAGATTTATAGAACATAATGGAAACTGCTTAAAAGACAAACCAATTTTAAAACCTAAATAGCATTAACTTATTTTTAAACCATTTGTTAAAATAATTTATAACCGTTACACACATTTCAAAACGATTAATATGCTTTAAAAGTAACTGTAACACAGTGGAGACATTAACAAGAAATTACTGAAAGAAATAAAATAGTTATACTTTATGCTATTTTGTTTTCAGTCTGGATTTTACCAAGAAGCCCAAAGGGTCTTACCAGAGACCTAAAGTAATCAAACTGTTCTGAGCTGGTTAAAGTGTTCACAAACTGTTCTGAGCTGGTTAAAGTGTTCACAAACTGTTCTGAGCTGGTTAAAGTGATCACAAACTGTTCTGAGCTGGTTAAAGTGATCACAAACTGTTCTGAGCTGGTTAAAGTGATCACAAACTGTTCTGAGCTTGTTAAAGTGTTCACAAACTGTTCTGAGCTGGTAGTGTTCACAAACTGTTCTGAGCTGGTTAAAGTGTTTACAAACTGTTCTGAGCTGGTAGTGTTCACAAACTTTTGCTGTAGCAATTAATAGCATACTACCCCACAACTTGGCCTCTATGATATTAACAAGACCAAAACCATTCAATTTTTCAAACTAAATTGAGTTAAAATTTGAAAAAAATTCGGAGCATGCTTTTTTATGATTTGGATTAAAACTGACTCTAGAATGTTCACAAAGTTTCAAGTTAGCCTTATTAAAAAAACTGCCCGACCCCTAACCCTAGAAGCCATTGGTTTCAAAAGACCAGAACCAGTTTCAAACTCAGCAATAACATGACCCTAGTTCTGGAAAAACTGGTCTACATGCATTTGCGTAAAGTGTCATCTAAGTCTGCACAGGCTTATCAGGGACAACACTTTATGCCACTTTATGTTTGTTTAGAAAAGATTTCCTTTGAGCAATAAATTCCAAAAAGAGGCAAGTGTTGTCCTTGCTTAGCCTGTGCAAACTTCAAAGCATTTAGCCCAGTTATCCCTGAACTAGGCTAATATCGTTACAGTGATTTTTTTATATTTTTTTTTGTTACAGCCTGTGTCATTTAGATTGGGAAAATTAGCGTGATAAACCATGAAATTGGGAAAAATAGCGCGATAAACCATGAAATTGAGAAACATTAAGCATTAGAAAAATTATGACAACATAATTAAAATTTTTAAAGTGCATGTTTGACAGCATTTTTATATCATTAAGTGCTGCTTTAATGTCTTCTTACAATGAAGACAACGTTTAGTAAATATCCTTCCACATGCATATTAAACTCACAATAATCTATAGATTCTTCAATACACCATTTAATCATAACATCTTTAAGAGAATTAATTTAATTCAGCATTTTTTAAATTAAAGATCATATGCTGAAAACATTAACACATATTAACAAGCACGCTTTATCATTCTTGCTGTGTTAATGATGTATTAAATGGAGTTAAAACAAGGGCTGTTTGTAAAACATGCATGCCCCCCATATGGGCTCTCCGTTGTAGTGACAGCCATTGTGTGAATATGTTTTTTGTCACTGTGACCTTGACCTTTGACCTAGTGACCTGAAAATCAATAGGGGTCAGCTGCCAGTCATGATCAATGTACCTATGAAGTTTCATGATCCTAGGAATAAGTGTTCTTCAGTTATCATCCGAAAACCATTTTACTATTTTGGGTCACTGTGAACTTGACCTTTGACCTAGTGACCTCAAAATCGATAGGGGTCATCTGCGAGTCATGATCAATGTACCTATGAAGTTTCATGATCCTAGGCATCAGCGTTCTTGAGTTATCATCCGGAAACCATTATACTATTTCGGGTCACCATGACCTTGACCTTTGACCTAGTGACCTCAAAATCAATAGGGGTCATCTGCCAGTCATGATCAATCTACCTATCAAGTTTCATGATCCTAGGCATAAGCGTTCTTGAGTTATCATCCGGAAACCATTTTACTATTTCAGGTCACCGTGACCTTGACCTTTGACCTAGTGACCTAAAACTCAATAAGGGTCATCTGCGAGTCATGATCAATGTACCTATGAAGTTTCATGATCCTAGGCATAAGTGTTCTTGTGTTATCATCCGGAAACCATTTTACTATTTCAGGTCACCTTGACCTTGACCTTTGACCTAGTGACCTGAAAATCAATAGGGGTCATCTGCCAGCCATAATCAATCTACCTACGAAGTTTCATGATCCTAGGCATAAGCGTTCTTGAGTTATTATCCAGAAACCATTTTACTATTTCGGGTCACTGTGACCTTGACCTTGTACCTAGTGACCTGTAAATCAATAGGGGTCATCTGCGAGTCATGATCAATCTACCTATCAAGTTTCATGATCCTAGGCCAAAGCTTTCTTGAGTTATCATCTGGAAACCATTTTACTATTTCGGGTCACTGTGACCTTGACCTTTGACCTAGTGACCTGAAAATCAATAGGGGTCAACTGCGAGTCATGATCAATCTACCTATCAAGTTTCATGATCCTAGGCATAAGCGTTCTTGAGTTATCATCCGGAAACCATTTTACTATTTCGGGTCACCATGACCTTGACTTTTGACCTAGTGACCTCAAAATCAATAGGGGTCATCTGTGAGTCATGATCAATGTACCTATGAAGTTTCATGATCCTAGGCCTATGCGTTCTTGAGTTATCATCTGGAAACCATTTTATTATTTCGGGTCACCGTGACCTTGACCTTTGATCTAGTGACCTCAAAATCAATAGGGGTCATCTGCGAGTCATGATCAATGTACCTATGAAGTTTCATGATCCTAGCCGCAAGCGTTCTTGAGTTATCATCCGGAAACCATCTGGTGGACGGACCGACCGACAGACCGACCGACCGACAGACCGACCGACCGACATGTGCAAAGCAATATACCCCCTCTTCTTCGAAGGGGGGCATAATAATATATGTAATTTGTTTACCTGTCAATATCTTGCACTTGACATCATCAGTTCAATACTATTTCAGTAAACTGTACAGCGTGACAAACATAATAAAGCAGAATATGCATATGAATCTGAGTATACACAGATCTGCTAACATATAAATCAAATCATGTTTGTCTCTTTCCATTTTCGAATGATACTCATCTTAAATGCTTTAACTTTGTGAGTAGACTGACTGAACTCCAATTTTCCAACACTGATTTCTGTGACGCACATTCACTGTGCAGATTTCTAATAAATATTTGTTGTTTTTTTTATTTCAAATGAAGTATTTTGCGTTACTTTACACAGGCATTAAATTATTCCCTAATAACCATATGATATCCGTTGTTAATGTGAATGTTATTTATCATTTTCGCCGCTCATCGCAAATTTGCTTGTCTGCTTGCCGCCATCTTGGACGTGCGTAAAAACAGGTGTACTCAATCGGGATACATCGACTTTCGTCAGTATCCTCCGCAATATACAGAGAGATGTGTGGATAGCAACGTAAAATCGTATTCGGATACATTCGCGAACAATACGTAAGTCAGTTGTCGTTCGGTAACGACTCGACAAGCTCGATCGGCACTCGTTCTACGAATTAATCCCTTAATGACATTGTAATCTTGTTGGCTTTATTGGAAAAATTTTGTCATTTTTGGGGAAATTTTGGTCAGATTTTTGGGAAAAAACGTCGATTTTTGCAATTGGAAAGCAGCCGAATATTGGCGATAATTTTGGGCAAAAAAAATCACTGCGTTAGAATACAATCAATGTTCTGAGCAAGTTTCATGATGATTGTATGGATAAAAAAATGTGACATCTATAGTACAAGTAAGCTTCATAAGCAATTTTATGTAGTGAAGTGGTTTTTTCCCCACATGTTCCAGTTTTGACCTTGGTCAAGATATCATTATTTAACATTACCAAGTGAACTAAGTTCATGATGAATTTTTGTTGTATTTTTACCTGGAAACACGATGGTCCTGGCTTGTTTGCTGGCAGTGCATTTTGGAGCTCAATTTTCAAGTCTGGCAGAATGGCTATCATCGTTTTCACGACCATATGTTCAATCTTTTTCCATAACTTATCAGTGTTATGCCCCATACGTTTTAACCGATTGAACACGCTGGTTAACGTCCTCTTACTCCCCTCATCTTCACGCTCGGAACGATTAAATGTAGCACTTTTCTTATTTAATGAGTAATTAGTCAAATGCATGAAAGCCTCATGGATGTTTTTATTTGTGGGGTTTTCGTATGGCAAAGTAGAAAACCTAGCTAGACCCTCCTTGCATATATAAAACTCGAGGGGATCGGCAGATTTCAACACAGTGTAAACTCTGAGATCAAATTTAAATTTATCTATTAAGAACACATCTGCTAAATACTCCTGACATACATGCATTCGCCCTGGATTAAACTTGTCTGTTATGAAGTCTGTGACATCCCGTATCAAGTAAATACCCTCCCCTTGTGATCCTGAATCCGGTTTTATGATAAACGTGGCTTTTGGGCCTTTGCGCTTGTCGTTGATCTTCTTAATATCGTGCGCCAGTTGGTGGAATTCGTCTGGGAGGTACCATGTGCGTGGGTAAAAGTCGTACTCCTCTGGGTAAAGCAGCCGCATCTGATCGAGCACCCGGAACAAATTGTTCTTGCCGCATATCCAGAACATTCCTGAAAGATACCTCAGATGAAAATAACAATCTCATGAGTCTGAAATCAGTGATTTTGTTTTCATTTTTGGGAACTGGACTCCTTGAAATCGAGAACATTAAGACTCTTAAAATCATCAAATCAGAAAAATGGAGGTAAGGAATTTCAAAACATATGTATTATTTTATTTTTTTCCATTTCTGTAGTAAATATGGAAATATGGAGTAGTTGAAGAGCAAACTTTAACTAGACTTTTGTTTGTACAAAAAAGGGGCCTTGTTTTGCTAAATTACAGGTCAGAGTAACAAGGTATGGTTCTTGGTAAGTTAACTTATAAAATTACACCAAACACATGGGTTAAGATTCAAATGTATACTTTATAAGTGGATATTTCCACATAAGGAAAAGTAAACAGACTTAAAATACCAGACATTTAGCGTACAGAAATGTAAGCAAATCCCTGTCTCACACAATGTAAAAATATTTCAATTAGAAAACAAGAGCTGTCACCATAGGATAACATATGCCCCCTATAAACGCTTTGATAGAAGTTATGAGCATTTTTCGAAACCTAAACGCAAATTTCGAAACCAAAACACGGACCCTAAGATCAAGGTCAAGGTCACAGGGGTCAACATTTTTTGTGTATGGAAAGGCCTTATTCATATACACATGCATACCAAATATGAAGGTTCTATCTCAAGGGACATAGAAGTTATAAGCATTTTTCGAAACCTAAACGCAGATTTCGAAACCTAAACGCGGACCCTAAGTTACAGGTCAAGGTCACAGGGGTCAACATTTTTGTGCGTTTGGAAAAGTCTTATCCATATACACATGTATACCAAATATGAAGGTTATATCTCAAGGGACATAGAAGTTATGAGCATTTTTCATAATCTAAAAGCAGATTTTGAAACCTAAAGGCAGACCCTTAGTTCAAGGTCAAGGTCACAGGGGTCAAAATTTGTATGCGTATGGAAAGGCCTTGTTGATATACACATGCATACCAAATATGAAGGTTATATCTCAAGGGACATAGAAGTTATGAGCATTTTTCAAAACTTAAACGCAGATTTCGAAACCTAAACGTGGACCCTAAGTTTAACATCAAGGTCACAGGGGTCAAAATTTGTATGCGTATGGAAAGGCCTTGTCCATATACACATGCATACCAAATATGAAGGTTATATCTAAAGGGACATAGAAGTTATGAGCAGTTTTTGTAACCTAAACGCAAAGTGTGACGGAAAGACGGACGGACAGTCCGATCACTATATGCCCTCCTTTGGGGGCGTAAAAATTGAATTTAAATAATTG
The DNA here is from genome assembly GCF_020536995.1 of Dreissena polymorpha. Classification (NCBI taxonomy): domain Eukaryota; kingdom Metazoa; phylum Mollusca; class Bivalvia; order Myida; family Dreissenidae; genus Dreissena; species Dreissena polymorpha. The sequence goes on along the minus strand of NC_068356.1, from coordinate 135,889,992 downwards.
CTGGTTACCTTTAATCAGATTATATCAGTGGTCATCACATCCTGACTTTACATGACTGTGCCAATTATAACTAATTAAACTTAACATGGTATTGTGAAATATTTAGTAAGTTTTAGAAAAATAAGGGACTAAATATAAGGGACTTATACAAATAATGAAATGGGATATTGTGAGGTTGTGCACCCTTTGTGTGTATATGACCTTGAATAATTCATATTACCTTAAATGTTTTACTAAATTGTGATCACACATTGTGTACTATACATGTATAAGTTTAAATGTGTAGTATTTGTTGCAAACAAATGTATGGCCTGGTTTTGCTCTCTATTTTTTACTTTGCCATACCGAGAGTGGTATGTAGTGGAAAAGTGTCTAAATTCTGATTACACAGAAATACTGAAATGTGTGGCAAAGTGTGGCAGATTCGGGACGGGTAAACCCTTTACTGCCCAGATACACATTTGGACCCGTTTGTTGTCACTTAAAAAATAAATTTAATTAAATACTTTTCTGAATATATTCAAGCTTTAAAGACTTCATTTTCAACTCTAACATACTGATAAGCAGCTAAAAGCATAAAACCTGAACAGACTGAGAGTTACTTGACCTGAACAGACTGAGAGCTACTTGACCTGAACAGACTGAGAGTTACTTGACCTGAACAGACTGAGAGCTACTTGACCTGAACAGACTGAGAGTTACTTGACCTGAACAGACTGAGAGTTACTTGACCTGAACAGACTGAGAGTTACTTGACCTGAACAGACTGAGAGTTACTTGACCTGAACAGACTGAGAGTTACTTGACCTGAACAGACTGAGAGCTACTTGACCTGAACAGACTAAGAGTTACTTGACCTGAACAGACTGAGAGCTACTTGACCTGAACAGACTGAGAGTTACTTGCAGGCTGTTCTGGTTTTATGCTGGTTGTCTATAGCTATTTTCACTTTGCTTCTGAGTGGGAGGAAAGGTTTAATTAATCTCTATTTGTTACCTGGAAACTTGTTCACCAGGCCTCCATACAGGTCAGGGTTTTGTTCAAAGCTCGTGCTCTGCCAATGGATATCACAATGCTGCTCTTTCCGACCAAACGGGAACTGAAAGAAAGAAATATGGTGTGTTGTTATCCCTTTGCAACCGAACGAGAACTGAATGAAAATATAGTGCGTTGTAATCACTTTCTGACCAAACGGGAACTGGAAGAAAGAGCATATAGTGTGTTGCAATTCCTTTCTTACCAAATGGGAACTGAAAGAAATGGGACTGGAAGAAATGGGACCTGGAAGAAATAAATTGTAGTGTATTGTAATCAAAGTTAAGGCCTATGGTTATCTAAATCAGCATTCAAACAAATTAAATTTGTAGTCATATGCTGATCTGTCAAACTGAAATGAATCTTGGAAGAAATACATGACAGTGTAGTGTGACATAGCTACATAATGTGTGACATAAGTATATAATTAATGTATGACATACATGTAGCTACATAATGTGTGACATAGGTACATAATTAATGTATGACATGGGTACATAATGTGTGACAGATGTACATAATATAAAATTACCTCCTGTGAAAATGGCAAACACATCAATATTTAAAAAAATAAAAACTGAATGATATCTTTTTGAATTTTTATGCTCCCCTTCGAAGAAGAGGGGGTATATTGCTTTGCTCATGTCGGTTGGGCTGTCGGTCCGTCCACCAGGTGGTTGTCAGACGATAACTCAAGAACGCTTGGGCCTAGGATCATGAAACTTCATAGGTACATTGATCATGATTCGCAGATGACCCCTATTGATTTTGAGGTCACTAGGTCAAAGGTCAAGGTCACGGTGACCCAAAATAGTAAAATGGTTTTTGAATGATAACTCAAGAACGCATACGCCTAGGATCATGAAACTTCATGGGTAGATTGATCATGGCTCGCAGATGACCCCTATTGATTTTGAGGTCACTAGGTCAAAGGTCACGGTGACCAGAAATAGTAAAATGGTTTCCGGATGATAACTCAAGAATGCATACGCCTAGGATCATGAAACTTCATGGGTAGATTGATCATGACTCGCAAATGACCCCTATTGATTTTGAGGTCACTAGGTCAAAGGTCAAGGTCACGGTGACCCGAAATAGTAAAATGGTTTTCGGATGATAACTCAAGAACGCATATGCCTAGGATCATGAAACTTCACAGGTAGATTGATCATGACTCGCAGATGACCCCTATTGATTTTGAGGTCACAAGGTCAAAGGTCAAGGTCACGGTGACCCGAAATAGTAAAATGATTTTCGGATGATAACTCAAGACCGCTTTTGCCTAGGATAATGACACTTCATAGGTACATTGATCGTGACTCACAGATGACCCCTCGTCAAGGTCACAGTGACAAAAAACGTATTCACACAATGGCTGCCACTACAACGGACAGCCCATATGGGGGGCATGCATGTTTTACAAACAGCCCTCGTTTTTTAAATAAATTAAGCAATGAAAAGAATGAAATGGTTTTAAAAAGAAACTGGAATTGTAGAATTATTGCCCTTAAAGTATGCAAACTTGGACTTTTCAGCTGATAAGTGCTTGTTAATCTTTTCAAACAATAATCTTTTGGGTTGTTTTTCAGCAAAGAAATAACTTTTTGCTAGAACAGTAAACAGTTACATCGCTTTAAATTTTGTTTGTTGAGTATCAAAAATATGTTTTAAGAAGACGATAGAAAATTATAATAATAACATTAAAACAGCTCAATTTGTATGAGTATTAAATTAAGGAATCCACAGTAGATGGCATTGAACCCAAAGTAGATGACATTTACTCTATAAATGTTATTATTGCTGCCAAGTATGGCCATTTACCAGAGGTATCAACCATATCTATTTAGCTTAAATCAGATAAGATGATGAAAGACTGTACCTAAATCAGTCATACATTTTTAGCTAATGCATGAAACAATTTGATGTGTATGCTATTTTATATATTTTTACAATCTGGACTTAACAGCTTGTAAAACTTAACAAAGATTTACAACTATAGGTGAAATATTAACAATAACACCATGTTCATACACACATTTCAAATAGTTCCAATGCTATATTTATGTGATCTAAGAGATTATTTAACCTTGGACCAAGGCCACGTATTCAAAAACTTTTCAAACAGGTATATTGATGGTTAAACCATAGGTTGAAAATAAAACTTGATAAAGTAAAGTGATTTATAGAGAATTAGGGTGAAAATTTAGAAGCATTGTTTTCCTGTGTCCTACATGTACCTTCAAAATTTTACCTTTGAAGAAGTTACATTTTCCAGTCAAGTTGTCTGTGGCAAAGGATATTTATTGGTTTGTTACGAGAGTAATAAATGGTGGTTTATGGCCAACCATTGTGAAAAAGTTAAGAATTTACATGGCTTTTACACCATGCAATATTACCTATATAAGTGGTTTTGGAAATATTTGCATAAAATTACCTTAATTTGGGGGAAAACTTATTGATAAAATCTAAACAATCATTGATAAAAATGCATATTATTAGAATGTCCTCTTACAAAAAAATCCATAAATGTATGGTTCTTAATTTTTAAGTCAAACCATCAATTGGTAAATTTAGGGACAGGATTTAGGAAAAATGAGGACTTTTGGGGATTAGGAATATAACACAATAACTGCAACCAAATCAGCCAAAAAACTAATTGAAAAAAACATGAGGAAAATTATCCCATCAACCCCCTTCACCTCACATTTTAAGGTTTAACAGTGTGCTTCTTTACATGCATGTTATTATGAAATGTGTGAATCTTGTTTTTATTTCAGAAAAACTTCCAACATCACTAATTAACATGCATACTAAAGTATATAATTGGGATTGCACAGTGTACATTTTAAAGGGTCCTTTTCACAGATTTTTGCATATATTGACATTAAATGCTTTTAATTGATAAATTTAAACATTGGACCTAAAAATCTCCAGTAATAAAAACAAGAATACAATTAAAAAAGTAACCCTCAACTGGGCTCGACCACTAACCCCTGGAGTCCTGGAGTAAAAAGTCTCCCGCTTTGACCACTCGACCATCCGTGCTCATGCTATGCGCGGATGTATTTTTTACTTATATAAGCAATACTCGTAGTTTCCAAAAATATAACGACAACAACAGAACTTTCCAAATTATACAATCGTCTAACTGTATTGTACCTTCTGCACATAAGCTTCATGTGACAAAAGTTTGAGGAAAGTTTCATGAAATAAATTCTCTTAAAGAGTAAACAGGAGCCATTGAAAGCACCTAGAAATACAGGGTCAAACATTCAACATTCAAGTTTGACCTTGACCTTGAGTTGGCGTGACTCTCTCATGCCTTCCACAAATGGTCTTAACCAGAAATCATTTGAGTAAAGTTTCATGAAAACCATTCTAATAAAGGAATTATGGGGTGGACACAAAAACTAACAAAAATGGAGGGTCAAAAATGTAACTTTTAATTGTGACCTTGACCTGCCATGAATGAACAATGCCACATACAGATTGTATCAATCACATAAAGATTTGAGCAAAGTTTCATGAAAATCCTTCACAGAGTAAAAGAGATGCTAAGCAGACAGACAAAGTGCATTCCTATAATAGCCAGGATCCTGCTTCTGAGATACATGTAGAACCCACCTTGAAAGTGACTTCATTTTAGCCCTTTGCATGCTGGGAAATTTGTCGTCTGCTAAAATGTCATCTGCAGAATTTCTAAAATTAGCATTTTCTTTGATTCTTTTCAAAAAATACTATCAAAATAGCAAACAGTTTGGATCCTGATGAGACGCCATGTTCTGTGGCGTCTCATCTGGATTCAAACTGTTGGCAAAGGCCTTCAAAATTTGGTTACAGCACTGAAAGAGTTAAATCAATAATGATAGTTTCATATGTTCTCATAAAAATGGAAAAACTGCAACCAGGATTGCATTGTGTATAATATACCATCCATAAGTTTACATGCTAATATTAAATGTTAACATACCCAATCTAAAAAAATATTCAATGAAAGTCATTGTGTGTCAAAGAAATGACCTGTAAAATTAAGATACCACAAAAACAAAGCATTGAATGTTCATGTGAATAAAACAAATATTGATACAATCTAATTGATCAATGAAGTGTTCATACATAAGTGTAGTTTCAAAGAGTTTATACAACAAGGAATTTGATCTCTTGGCATGTCTCCAACGATAAAATTTGATATCTGCGTTACTCTTTAATGTTTAGTTTGCCATTACTATCTTTGAAATTTTTCTAAATCAAAATAATTGCTAGCCTTGGTTCAAATTTTTCACGTCATATATTTTTCAATTTTAGGTGCAAACAAAACAAAACAGTGCATAATTTTTCATTCAACGTTTTGGTAGCTTGTTACCAAGATTTTTCAAATTCAGTATACATGTATACACAAACTTGAGTTGTATACGTTAACAAGTAACTTAGCATGAAAATTAAGAATACAAGTCAGCGATTCTTTTTGCCTAATTGGGAAAATTGTGCGTGAAAACCCCTGAAATTGGGAAAATTTGTGTTGTGAAGTCTTCATATTGGGAAATTGGTCTATTTAACTTTTGCTCCCAAGTACTTTAAAATTGATAACTTAATATTGTCAAGTTGAATACTATTATATTATTTTTACTTAGGTTGAAGCCATAGAGGTGCATAGGGAAGCTAACTAAATGTTGCATTTTATTTATTTATTTTTTATTTTTTTTAGGAAACCTTAGACTGTTTGGATTTTTTAGACAGCAATTAGGAAATTTGTAGTTTATTCCTAATTGGGAAAGTGCTGTTTTCTACTACTTAAAAAAATAATAATAAAAAATCGTTGCAAGTGGCTTAGTCACAGTTACACGTCATGTAATTTAAACAATTCTCATTGTCCCATGTTTTACACATATATTTATCTTGTAGCAATCATTTATATGGAGTACATTGTTGAGAAAAAAATAACCTAATGCCAACTTTTTATTTTTACTTCATACGGTTTAAGAATGATTCAAAATAATGTCTAGATACAAAAAATTGCACACTTTAATCAAAACATTCCCAATACACAGTACAATTATGAAGTTGACAGGGGCACAGCAGCCCTTGATGTCAATTTCATTCTATCAATTTCACTACAACTATTTCTACTATAAGAATTTCACGCCTGATTGTTCTTGCCTACATAGTATCGTCATGTTGATGAT